>NC_026008.2:4644730-4766633 GCF_000442705.2 Elaeis guineensis | reverse complement strand
CCTCTTTTTCTCTTCTTAGATCTGATCTCTATCAGATCTGGACATGGATATGAGAAAGGAAGAAGAGGCATGGGGAGGAGAGAGAAAGATGTAAGAAAGAAGCCTCTCGCATCTAATGCATGCCACCTCCCTTCACGCATCCTCTTTAATTTTTTGTCGCACCACATCTCAAATCCCATGCACAACTCTTTCTTAATGCCCAAGAGATCTCATCTTTTTAATCCAAGGCATTCAAAAATAAATCAAAGGATATGTGCGTTGAATAAGGAAAGAAAGAAGGAGAGATGTCTCACACCAACAATTAGCGCATGCCCTCTTTCTCTAATCCTTTTGTCACACAAAATAATGCTTCCATGCCCTAATCTGAGAGATTTCTATCTATTTTAAATTAAATTCAAATTAAAAAAAAATTGGATGAAAAAGACTTCTAGATAAGGCGGGTCTCGTTTCACACACGTGAAGAAAGAAGGATGAGAGAAATATTACCCACTTCTCTTTTTTGTATGATTTTTAGAGAGAGAGTCTTAGAGAACTTGGACTCTCTGAGTCATGGTTCATCTGATTAAAATAGAGCCTCAATTAGATTCAAATCGAGTCCGAAATTAACTGAATTCAAAAAGGCTCTCAAGCCTGATCTAATCAGGCCTGAAATCCAAATCTGATTTATAATTGAACCCAATTAATATTAAATAAATTAAATTAAATTAAAAAATCTAATTTAAATTATTTAAAATATAATTTATAATTTGATCAGTCTCAAAAAAATTTATAATATTTATAATTAAGTCCCTACGCTAACAAGTAGCAGCAGCCAAAACTGTAATGCTTACAAATTAATAGTTTTAAAATTCAAACTATCAATCCAATTTAATAATTCAATATAATCTAAGCCATTGATCAGGTCAAGCTCTTTTTGTATGTGATTCCCTCAGATTCTATTCTGTCTGGTAGTGAGACATACCGTGATCTCCATCACAATATCATCAAACTCTTTTCGATGGGTTGAATAATTCTAACTCACCTCAACAAAGATCGTCGATCCGAAAATGATCTTAGTGAGTTCTCACGATCCACCAATGACATCTAGCAATATGTAGTGGCAACCCAGCAGAATAAAAAAATGAATCCCTAAGTATAGTTATCATGTGATACAATCCTTCTATCGAGAGTCCTGACTTGATGAAGGTCAAGGAGAACTTGTCAAACCCTATCATCAGTCATATGCTAGATTGACTCGACTCGAGTTTATTTGTAAATCTCATGAAAACTCTTTTCCAGTATTCACACTTACTTTGGTCAGAGATTTTTTGAACTCAGTCTTACGAATCGTATAGGACTTCTCCTTTTCTACCAAGAATGATAGATTCCATCTTGGTGTATCCTACTCCAAACAGCGAACCTGAACCTACATGGCCAACATACACAGCAAGGACCTATATGGCTAGGGACTAAGAGAACGTGCAGTCAAACTATGTAACTTCACTGTGAATAGCCAACACACCGCAGGTCAAAGGATCAGTCACACCACTACAGCATCGAAAAAATCACTGATGAGTGAGTAGACATCCAAGTGGTTTCTCGTGTTGATCATGCTCAGTGCAAGTTGTTCTATAACAACTACCTGCACTCTCACCCCAGTGTCTCTACACCACAGACTCGAGACTCATCTATCCTAAAGGGAGGTGATCCATGCACTGATCTCAAATGGATTGATCACTGTCCTCTGTGACGATCCTTCGATCGAGAGTATTTAGAAATTAACCACTAATGATGTGTGTCTCAAATTCTCATACCTTGAGAATATACAAAATCATCTTTATTAATTTCTAGAATAAATCATAGATACAAACATGATTGGTCATTAAGACTATCCAACAAGTACAAAACATATCCTAGAAAAAAGTATGTGTCAACGAAGATTGGCTTCTAAGGTACACATCCAATAAACTCTCACTTGCACTAAAGCCAATTTGCCATATACCTGAGCCCCATCTTTTGAAGATAGGCTTCAGTGTTTAGCTGGCTAAATGACTTGAGCCTACCACTATCATGTGGAGTCTACTCTCTTCATCTCCATGTATTTCTACTTGAGATAATCACGTATATCTGTTCTATGTGCATAGACTTCTGGTGAGACCTTGGCTCTTTAGCGAGGGCTATGGATCATTATTTTTGCAGTACCATGTCATAGCATCCAATGGTATAACATCTAAGTTTGCAACTACCATAAGAACTAGAATGCATCTTGCATATCTATAGCATATTCAGCTTCCACTGGTCGATTATTTGGAATCCTTCCAATAAATCAAACTAACATAACTCAAGAAAATATGTTGATGTAGATATTCTACCATCAGCATCAGTGTATCCTTCCACTCTTAGCTCTAACCCTTCTTCAAAGATGAGGAATAATTCTTTAGTGCTTCTCAAGTACTGAGGGATATTTTCACAGCAGTCCAATACTCCCAGCCTGGATTTGACTAATATCTGCTCGTGACTTTCACTGCAAGATATACCAAGTCAAGTACATAGCATGGTATATACCTATGCCCAAGAGGATAACAAATCCCTCTTGAAGGTTTCAATGCTGAACCCTTTCAGCACCTCTTCTATGTACTTATCTTTGAAAATAAAATATCCTTTTAGGATCTATCTCTATAGACCTTTTATTTTTAGAATGGTTGACCTATAAAAGCATATGAAAGAGAGCAAATAAAGAACTCATGATGATTTAAATAAAAAGCATAATTTTTATTACATATAAAAAATACAAGAAAGTTTAGAACAATAAACCCACTTTATGTCGTTATAAAATTTTTTCTCCACTCTCGAGACTGCTAGCCTAGCTGCTCATGGAGTAGTCCCTTTCTCTTCCTCTATGCAAGGCTCTAAAAGAATTTCTGGGCTCGCTCCTCAAATGGGAGTACAAGAGCCTTTTTATAGGTGTTAGGAGGGATGAGTTTTACATGGTTTTCAGATGTGGGACTAAAGAAGATACTAAGGACTAAAAGATGGATGGATGAGATGGAAAGATCACAAATAGATAAAGAAAATACAAATTCTTCCTTTTAAAGTATTTCCAAGTATCATATTTTTTCCTTTAATGAGCATCTGTTCGCCACTATGTCCGCCAGCACCACTCCCCACGTGTTATGATCCAGGTGGTGTGCCCAAGGCCCAGGGGACCAAGGCTAAGGCTAAGGTCCATCATTCATGAGGGCTTCATGGAGGCTCTAGGGCTAGTTGGGCCCTAGGTTGAAAGGTTGTGGGCCTTTCGGGTTCTTGAGGTCTAGGTTATGTGGGTCTCAAGGGACCAACTCTTTATGGGCTAGGTCTGAGCCCAAGAGAGGTGAGATTAGGTTGAGTCATGGGTGTACATGGGCTTGGGTTAACCTAATCTCCCATAGAGTTGGTCAAGAGAGTTTTGGGTTTGGGTCACTTGACCCGGTGTTTATATATACATGTACTTGTATAGGTTTGATAAAGCCAAGAAAATAGATGACTCTTTCTCCCAAGTCTCTCTCTCTCTCTCTTCTCTCTCTCTCTCCAGCAATCTTCCATGCACCAAGAGCAAGAAACCCTAGGGTTTCTTGCCGCCAGTCCATAAAAGGAAAGAAAGGAAGGGAGGTGCCAGCCCCTTCCCCCCTTTGCAGCCGCCAGCCATTTCTTCTCTCCCCTTTTTTGCAGGCACCCAAACACCAGGTCCAAGACCTAAAATCTCTTGAGAAGAGGTTTGTACAAGTTTCTCTCAAATCTGGAGTTGATCTGAGGTCGCTTGAGCACGGGTGAGATCTCCATCAACAGATCTACAAAAAGGCTGCAGCAAGACAGATCTGCGAGGTCTGTCTTCATCTATCTTCTTTCCCATCTAGAATACCCTGATTTGAGATCTACGAATTGAAGGACCTTGGTCTAGGTTTGGTCTGGTCTGGTTGGGTACCAGATCTTGGATTTTTTAGAGGTGGTTTCAAAGGCATTCTTCATCTGGAACGAAAGGCTGACGAAGAAGACAGCAACCAGGCTGATTTCGTCAAGGGCCTTGGATTGTGTCTAGAAGTCTCCAGATCTATTCGTTGCTGGTTCTGCTACACCAAAGATCCATGGGAGGAGCCGGGATCATGCTCCAACAGTTGGTATCAGAGCCACGATGGTGAGGAAGCGGTTCCAAGTGTGAGAAGTTGAAGATCTCAAGTGCTAAAAATTTTTAGCAAGGTACCATCAAGGTATATTCTACACTTCTTGAATTTATATTGCTTGTTTGGCTTGGATCCAGTCATGGGCAGCAATATGAAGATCGATTTTGAGAAGTTTGATGGCAAGGAAAATTTTTCCATGTAAAAAATCTGGGTGGAGGATCTTCTGGTGCAAGCAGATTTGGATCAGGCTTTGGATGAGAAGCCTGAGGGAATGACAGATAGACAGTGGGCATCGTTGGAGAAGAAAGCATGCTCGGTGATCAGAGGATGTTTGGCGGATGCGGTGTTATATTCGGTGCTGGAAGAAAAGACCCCGAAGGGCCTTTGGTCGAAGTTGCACACCATGTACATGGGAAAGAATATGTGCAACAAGCTGATGCTGAAGAAGATGTTGTACAGTCTTCGGATGTAGGAGGGATCTGATGTGATTGGCCACATTCAGAGGTTCGACCAGTTGTGCACGGAGTTGGTGAATATCGGGGTGAAGCTGGATGAGGAGGACAAGTCACTATTACTTCTATGTTCGCTGCCTGGATCATATGATTCTTTGGTGACTACACTGCTCTATGGCAAGGAGACTCTGGAGTATGAGGACATGGTCTCGGTGCTGAGGTCGAATGAGCAGAGGAAAAAGTTGACTAAAGATCGGGCTCCCCAGGAGGGTTTGGCAATAGGGGAGAGGACAGGTAGAGGCAGAGGCAGAAGCAAGTCCACGGGGTGGTCCAAGTCCAGGAAGGGAAAGAAAGAGGTGAAATGCTTCAAGTGCAATGAGTTCGGGCACTTCAAGCGAGAATGTCCACTATGAAAGAGCAAGAAGGGAGAAAGAAGTGGCTCAGAATCAGTGCGTGCAGTTGCTGGGCAGCAGGTGGAGGATGATCTACTTGTGGTATCAGATGGTCACAAGCATTACACAGAGGAGTGGACACTAGACTCTGCATGCTCACATCACTACACACCACACAGGTCTTAGTTTGCGACATACACCAAGACAGATGAGGGATCAGTGACTCTAGGCGACAATCATCCTTGCAAGATGGCTGGGATAGGGACAGTCAGGGTGAGGATATTTGATGAGATTGTGAGGATATTGACAAATGTAAAGCACATCCTAAAACTGGAAAAGAATCTGGTGTCACTAGGCTACTTGGAGCGCAGTGGATACAGCTTCAGCAGTAGGGCTAGAAGCGGAGTACTGAACATCTCCAATGGAGCTATGGTGGTGATGAGAGGTAGGTGGTTGGACAATAACCTCTATCGCATGGAGGGATCTGTGGTGACTGAAGAGTCTGATGCAGCAGCTGCAGCATAGGACCAGCAGGGGGCTTACAGGATGTGGCACTACCGCCTAGGCCACATGGGTGACAGAGGGCTGAGGGAGTTGAGCAAGAGAGGACTCATCTCTGATCTAGAGGATGGTGCTACAGGGGAGATCTGTGAGCCTTGCCAGATGGGAAAGCAGAGAAGAGTTCAGTTCACCATCAGTACAGCCCGGAGTGTAGCCCCTCTAGAGTTAGTACACACGGATGTGTGGGGACCAGCCCCAGTTTTAGCTAGGAATGAGGCCAGATACTTCATGACCCTGATTGATGATTTCTCAAGGAAGCTCTGGATTTACTTCATGAGAGAGAAGTCAGAGGTCTTCACCAAGTTCAAGATCTGGAGAGCTGAGGTGGAGAAGGAGCAAGGGAGGAGCGTGAAGTGTCTGAGGTCAGACAATGGCAGGGAGTACACCAGCAGAGAGTTTCAGGACTACTTTGAGGAGTGTGGGATCAGGAGATACTTCTCAGTTAAGGGGACTCCACAGCAAAATGGGGTGGCTGAGAGGATGAATAGAATACTTTTGGAAAATGCACGATGCATGAGGCTATAGGCAAGACTTTCAAAGGAGTTCTGGGTTGACACAGTTGACGCAGCGGGTTACTTGGTCAATTTGTCACCTCACACCAGGTTGGATGGCAGGCTTCTAGAGGAGGTGTGGTCTAGGAGGATAGTTGGGCTGGGCTATCTACGAGTATTTGGGTGCACGGCCTATGTGCACATTGGAGCTGGTGAGCGGAGCAAGCTAGATGCCAGATCATGCAAGACGGTGTTTCTAGGCTATCTGCGAGGAGTCAAGGGATACAGACTGTGGGATCCCTTGAAAAAGAACATCATCATTAATTGGGATGTGACTTTTGATGAGGGGTCAGTCCTACAGAGGTGAGCAGGCATGGAGGAGCAGTAGGAGCAGGAAGAGGTCCAGCAGGGCGCTGCTGGACAGCTTACCTCTTTGATTTTGCCTCTTGCAAGTACTACGGGAGGATATGACATTCAGGTGGAGAACCTACCTAAGGTGTCTCCACAGGTAGAGAGGACTCGGATGGATGATCGAGGTGGAGAGGTCTAGCAGGAGCGAGCTGGATCGAGGACTGATATCGGTATTGCCCTACACAAGCCCAAGAGGACCATCAGGCAACCGGACCGATATGACTTCGAGGAGATGCTGTCATATGCCCTGGTGATAGTGAATGGAGACCCATATACGTATCAAGAGGCTATTGAGAGCCAGGACAGAGAGCGGTGGATCCAGGCGATGTCCGAGGAGATACAGTCTCTCCACAAGAACCAGACGTGGCGATTGGTGCAGTTGCCACAGGGGAAGAGGCCCATTGGCTACAAATGGGTCTACAATCGCAAGGACAGAGTGGAGCTGGTTGAGGCCTTGGGACACCAAGATGGAGATTGTTATGATCCAGGTGGTGTGCCCAAGGCCTAGGGGACCAAGGCTAAGGCCAAGGTCCATCATTCATGAGGGCTTCATGGAGGCTCTAGGGCTAGTTGGGCCCTAGGTTGAAAGGCTGTGAGCTTTTCAGATTCTTGAGGTCTAGATTATGTGGGCCTCAAGGGACCAACTCTTTATGGGCCAGGTCTGGGCTCAGGAGAGGTGAGATTAGGTCGAGTCATGGGTGTACATGGGCTTGGGTTAACCTAATCTCCCATAGAGTTGGTCAAGGGACTTTTGGGTTTGGGTCACTTGACCCGATGTTTATATATACATGTACTTGTATAGGTTTGATAAAGCCAAGAAAATAGACGACTGATTTTTACCACAAATTGACATAAAAAGTATCAATTAATATCTAAATTATCTAATTTTATTAGGAAATTGATATTTGTTATTATATTTTACAGAAGAAGAGGTCATCAATAGAAAGAACAAGGAAAGAGGATTCCAACAGTGTAAATTTTACGCAAAACGGAGTTAAATTGACCCAGGAATTGAAGAATGAAGAAAGAAGACTCAATTGGGTCAAACCCGAGTCAAATCAGGTCAAAATTGATCAAAAATCAACTGATTTGGTGATCTGGTTAGTCGCCTGGTCCACAGCAATAGGCGCCTGGACCATGGACCTATCGGCGTACCATAAACCAGCCAATCAGTGAGTCTCGGCTCACCGCAACGCATCGCGAGCCCAATCCACGCGCGCGGTCCAGGGCTCATGAGGAAAGAGAAGAAGGTCCGAAGGGCAACCTGGTAACTTCACATCACTCGTTGGTCCGATCTTCTCTGATCAAGATCCAACGCTCCATATTTTTGCGCCATCGGACGGCCACCATCGCAGCCGGTCAAGATCCAACCGTAATTAAGGCAATTGCAAGAATCAATAAACACTAGGACAACACGGGATCCTTCTGCAGCGCGATCCAACGGACGAAATCTTCCAGCGCCTTGATCGGATGGTCCGCGATGCATTCGACCTGATCCCATCTCTGCAGCACGATCCAACGGCAGCGCTTCACCCAGATCGTGATCCGATGGCCCAGAATCGCTTCCGACTTGATTTATTAGATGAATTGGGTCCTTTAGATGAAGATCGGACGGCTGAAACAATTTCTAGGATTTCTTGATGGATTTAAGTGCTTTTTGAGCGAGATTTGAGCCCCTAAACCCCCCTAACAGCCCTCTAAAACCTCTTAGTCCCACATCTAAAATTTTGAAAACCTTATAACCCCCAAATGCCTATAAAAAGCCCCCAAAGGCCCTTATTTTGATAGGATTCTTGCCTTTCGATCAAGCTTGTAACCCTAGATAGTGGGGTTTTTAGCTTTTTCTCAAGCCTCGAGCTTTGAGGTTTTTGTAATAAATTTTTTTTATATAAAATCTTATTTTTATACAATTTTATCTCTTTACATTATGTAATTTATTTTTCTTGCAATTAGGATAGTTTAATTTATGCAATTTAATTTTATACAATTAGGTTAGTTTAAATTATGCAGTTTAAATTTATGCAATTAGGGTAGTTTATTTTTCTACATTTAAATTTTGCAAGTAGATTTAGATCATGTCTAGCTAAGCATCCCTTCTAGGGTTTGCGATGAAGCTAGATCATGAGTAGGAGTTTTACGTAGGGTTCTTTCTTTTTCTTAGGGTTTCTTTTTCTTTCTCTTTTGCCAAGAATTTTTGATGAACTACAGTTGGGTCAGAGTCCCTTCATAGTTCATGCTTGATTTAGTGCATAGGAGGAGAAAACCCTAAGGGATCCTAGTTACTACTCCCCTGTAAAGAATCTTGATGGGTTATCATTGGGCCTTAGTCCCTTCATAATCTATGCTTGGGAAAGACAAGAGGAGTAGTCATTAGGATCAATAAGAAAAATTCTAGGTAGAATTTCCTAATCTAGATCTAGTGGATTCAAAAACCCTAGATCCTTACTCTTATTGTCTTTAGCAAACAACTTTCGATTTTCGATTTTCGTTAAAGCTCGCTTGAGCATAGATTTGAAAATTATTTTTAATCCAAGTCTCTGTGGGATCGACCCGTACTCGCTGGTCGTGCTACTCTGCACACTGTGCGCTTGCGGTTTTATTTACAAATTTTAAGATTTGCACATCAAATTTTTGGCGCCGTTGCCAGGGATTTGGCATTTTAAATTATTTTCAAATATTTGTTCTTCGTGCTTTATAACTCTCTTTCTTTTTCCTTTAGGTTTCTAGATTTAGTTGGTGATTGCTGAAAAACTCAGGTATGCTTCTAATTTCTCTTTTATTATTTTTAGTTAATTACTTTTTCTTTTAGACCTAATCATTTGAATTTACTTAATCACAAAAAATATATATATATATAAAACAAAACAAAGATATTTCATAATCGTGAAGTAAAATATCAAAATAAAAAAAAAAATTTAAATTAAAATCTTTTACATTCTTGGTCATCTTGTTTATTTGCATTTGCATTTTCATAATTAATCTAAGGGCATCAACCCATTAACAAGATAAGGTGGGGATTTCATTACCCTTCTTTAGCCCAAAAACCATCTCCATCATATTGCATTACCTAGACCTTTAATCTTAAAATCAATTAGACGTCAACCTTAAGAAATTCGAGCTCAATAGGACAAGGAACCCTAAGAGTTCTACCAAGTTTGAGTTGTTTGATTAGTTGGTGTCTAGGCAAGTCTCTGAGGGTGGTTTGTTAAATTGGTTCAGTTGCTGGCCTGGCCAACTCGTTTGGTGTCTAGAAAGGCAACGATGAGCAAAACCTCCCACCTCTTATACTTACCTGACTAACTAGTTGATCAATCTCCACTTGAAAGGCTTGAAGGGTCATCTTGGAACAGTTAGGAGCTGTCAGATTTAGGTTAACCCTAGGATAGATTGAGTTTAATTTATTGTTTCACTTGTTTGAAAAATAAAAAAAAAAATTATTAAAATTTAAATTAATTTGGTTACTTTTCTTTAGATTTAGGACTCCTTAGGATCTTTTCTTTAGAACTTTTTTTCTTTTCTTTCTTTTTCTTATACATAAAAATTTTATAAAAAAAAAAATTGTATAAACATCGAGAACCATACACCTCGTGTGTGGAGAAGAGTGTCGGGTCATCTAGTTAGAATTGAGTCAATTCCTGTTGTTCCAATGGCTGAACCAATCCAACCCATGACCCTTAAGGATTTGTGTTATCTAGTTGGCTCCATCCAACCATCTTGTATCAGGTTGCCACAACCCACAGCTAACAATTTTGAAATCAAACCTCAAATCATAAATATGCTTCCAAAATTCACAGGATTAGAGGATGCTTATATATTTATTAGAGAATTTGAGGAAGTATGTGCAACCATGAAACTGCAATTAACAGAGGATGAGGTCAAACTTAGATTAATCAACTTTGCCCTTAAAGATAATGCTAAGAAGTGGCTTTATAGTCTGCCAAACCATTCTATCACTACCTGGGAGGGCTTTGTGAGAACATTTTTGAAAAAGTATTTCCCCCATCATAAAACAGCTAGGATTAGGAATGAAATAAATCAATTTTACCAACTAGCTGGTGAATCATTTTGGAAGTACTTTGATCGTTTCAAGAATCTTTTGACCCAATGCCCACACCATGGAATAGAAACTTGGAGACTATGCCAGATCATCTATGAGGGGTTAGATTCAAACTCAAGAACCATGCTAGAGTCCATGTGCCAAGGCCAATTTATGGACAAAGAAACTACTGAAGCTTGGCAATTCTTAGAAGACCTAGCCGAGAAAAATTTACAGTGGAAAACAACTAGGAAACCTGATAAAGCTACACCTTCAAGAGGAGGAATGCATCAAATTCAACCAACCCTAGCATCAGAGGCCAAGATTGCAACCTTAACACGTAGATTGGAAGCCTTAGAATTACAGAGACCAGCCAATGTAAATCAAATATCTGCACCCATGTGTAAAGGGTGCAATGCACCAGACCATGTCTTAGAAGAATGTTCCTACTCGAATGAGTGTGCACAGGTGAATGCCACCTATCAAGGACCATTGAACAATCCTTATGCACCCACATATAACCCAGGTTGGAGGAATCACCCGAATTTCTCATGGTCCCAGAATCCTAATGTAGGCAATCCAAATTTCAATCAACAAAATCTAAGGTCCAACCCAGTGATGAACAACCCGCCAGGCTTCCATGATAATGACAAGAAAATTACCTCTTAGAGAAAAGCCTAGAAGCCATGATGAAGACACATACCAGCTTTATGCAAACCACGGGTCAATTTATAAATAATAACACCCAAGCTATAGCCCGTCTGAAAATGCAAGTAAGTCAGCTGGCTTCGACCATTAGTGAACGAGAACATGGTAGGTTACCTAGCCAACCTGAGCCAAATCCTAGGAACCAAAATGGTCCACGACCCCAACAAGGAAACCAAGTTAATGGTGTAAATGCCATTCATACCTTAAGATCGGAAAAATAAATAGACAATAAGGTAGTTGCACTTGATGATATAGAGGACTCATCTGCCGAGTCACCTTCTAAAACTACTACCTTTCAACCTCAAGCATCAGAAACTGAAAATTCACCTAGTCCAGTACTTAAAAGTCCTAGAGCTCCTTTTCCAAACAGACTGAAATCCAATAAATCTGAACATTTTGACAAAATTTTAGAGGTATTTAAACAAGTCCAAGTTAATATTCCTCTTTTAGATATAATCCATCAGGTTCCAACTTATGCCAAATTTTTAAAAGATCTTTGCACTAGGAAAAGGACCACTAATTTACCAAAGAAAGCATTTTTGGCTGCAAGTGTCAGTTCATACCTATCTAGCCATGTGCCAATTAAATATAAGGACTCTGGAGCTCCAATAATTTCTTGTGTTATTGGAGAAACCAATATAAAAAAGTTCTTGCTAGATCTAGGAGCTAGTGTGAATATCCTTCCATATTCGGTGTATGAGCAACTAG
This sequence comes from Elaeis guineensis, assembly GCF_000442705.2. Taxonomy (NCBI): domain Eukaryota; kingdom Viridiplantae; phylum Streptophyta; class Magnoliopsida; order Arecales; family Arecaceae; genus Elaeis; species Elaeis guineensis. The sequence continues at coordinate 4,754,738 of NC_026008.2, read as the reverse complement.
GATTAGAAAAACTTCAACCTACTGGGATCACATTACAGTTAGCCGATAGATCTCTCAGGATCCCTAAGGGAATGGTCGAGGATGTTCTGATAAAGGTTGAAAATTTTATTTTCCCTGTAGATTTTATTATTTTAGAGACTGAGCCAGTTGCGAATCCTAAAGGACATATACCTGTCATTTTAGGAAGACCATTCTTAGCTACGGCCAATGCTGAAATCAATTGTCGAAATGGTCTAATGAAGTTATCCTTTGGGAATATGACCATTGAGCTTAATGTTTTTAACTTAGAACATGAATCCTCTTCTCATGCTGATGTCAATGTTGTCCAAGATGGTATTTATGAATCCATTGACATTAGTGATGATGAAGTCGACCTAGAGTCTAACCCCTGTTTAATCCATGAGTCTGAGGATGTCAATGAAATACTTAAAGAAAATCAGATTAATCAGGAATCGACACTTCCTACTGAACCAATCATTGAGATGGTGAAATCATCACCTAAACCATCGATAGAGGAAGCACCCATTTTAGAACTGAAACCCCTCCCAGAATATCTCAAGTATGCATATCTAGGACCCAAAGAAACTTTGCCTGTAATTATTGCATCAGACCTAGATCCCAAGCAAGAGGAGGAGTTAGTGTCAGTTATAAAAGCAAATCAAGAAGCAATAGGTTGGACCATAGTAGATATCAAAGGAATAAGCCCTTCTATAGTTCAACATAGAATATACTTAGAGGAAGAGGCTAAACCAACAAGAGAAGCCCAAAGAAGGCTTAATCCAGCTATGAAGGATGTAGTTAAAAAGGAGATTCTGAAACTCCTAAATAGTGAAATAATTTATCCTATTTCTGATAGCTCTTGGGTAAGCCCAGTTCAAGTAGTACCCAAGAAATCTGGGGTAACAGTGGTCCAAAATGATGCAAACGAACTTATCCCAACTAGGACCCAAACGGGATGGAGGGTCTGTATAGACTATAGAAAGTTGAATGCTGCGATAAGGAAAGATCACTTTCCTTTGCCATTTATTGATCAAATGTTGGAAAGACTAGCCGGACAAGAGTTTTACTATTTTCTTGATGGATACTCCAGTTACAACCAGATCCCCATAGCCGCTGAAGATCAAGAAAAGACTACATTCACCTATCCATTTGGTACTTTTGCCTATAGACGAATGCCCTTTGGACTATGTAATGCACCGGCAACCTTCCAAAGATGCATGATCAGCATGTTTTCAGATATGATAGAATGATTTTTAGAAATTTTTATGGATGACTTTTCTATTTTTGGCCTAACCTTCTCTGAGTGTCTGAATCACCTGCAATTAGTTCTAGAACGATGTAAGGAGAAGCACTTAGTTCTCAACTGGGAAAAATGTCAGTTTATGATCAAACAGGGAATAGTTCTTGGCCATGTCATTTCTAAAAAGGGGATTGAAGTAGACAAGGCCAAAATAGATCTAATTGCAAGTCTTCCACCACCTAAATCTGTGAAAGAAATACGTTCATTTTTAGGTCATGCTGGATTCTATAGAAGGTTTATTGCCAACTTTAGCAAAGTAGCACGTCCACTGACTAATCTTTTGACAAAGGATACCAAATTTAAATTTACTCATGAGTGCTTGGAATCTTTTGAATTTCTAAAAAAAGCACTTGTATCAGCTCCAATCATTCATCCTCCTGTCTGGTCTGAACCATTTGAATTAATGTGTGATGCATCCGATCATGTTGTGGGCGCAATCTTAGGTCAACGGATAAATAAGCTGCCTAGAGTGATATATTATGCAAGTAAAACCTTAAATGATGTGCAGCTTAGCTACACCACAACTGAGAAGGAGTTCCTTGCCGTTGTCTTTGCTTTAGAAAAATTTAGATCTTATTTGGTTGGGACCCACACCATTGTTTACACCGATCACTCAGCCATTAGATATCTCCTAGCAAAGAAGGATGCCAAGGCACGCTTAATCAGATGGATTTTGCTCCTTCAAGAATTTGACCTAGAAATTAGGGATAAGAAAGGCACTGAGAACGTTGTAGCAGATCATTTGTCCCGAATTTCAGTCGCACCATCTAGTGAACCACCCATCAATGAATCTTTCCCAGATGAGCAACTCATGTTTGTGTCTACTGAACCTTGGTTTGCTGATATTGTAAATTATTTAGCCATAGGTAAGATACCTTCTCATTGGACTAAGCAGGATAAATATAAATTCTTTACCCAAGTGAAGTATTTTATTTGGGATGATCCTTATCTTTTTAAACAATGTCCTGATCAAATTATTAGAAGGTGTATCCCAGATAACGAAGTCATGAATATTTTATCTTTTTGTCATGATCAAGCATGTGGGGGTCACTTTGCGTCTAAGAAAACTGCTGCTAAGGTTCTCCAATGTGGTTTTTATTGACCCAATTTGTTTAAGGATGCTCATGAATATTGTAAAAGTTGTGCTCAATGTCAGAAAATGGGTCGAATCACCAAGCGACACATGATGCCACTCAACCCAATCTTGGTAGTTGAAGTTTTTGATGTTTGGGGGATCGATTTCATGGGACCATTTCCAAATTTCTTTGGAAATGAATATATTCTAGTAGCAGTTGATTATGTTTCAAAATGGGTAGAAGTAATTGCATGTAGAACACCCGATAGCAAAATGGTCATTAAGTTTTTTAAAGAAAATATTCTCTCCCGTTTCGGTATTCCTAGGGCAATCATTAGTGATCGGGGAACCCATTTTTGTAACCGACCTTTTGCAACGTTGATGAAAAAGTATAATGTCACCCACAAATTGGCCACACCATATCATCCTCAAACTAGTGGGTAAGTTGAAGTGTCAAATCGATAAATCAAACAGATCCTGGAAAAAACTGTTAGTGCCAATAGAAAGGATTGGTCTTTGAAATTAATTGATACACTTTGGGCATACCGAACCGCTTTCAAGACCAATCTAGGAATGTCTCCTTATAGGATTGTGTTTGGTAAACCATATCACTTGCCTATTGAGATAGAACACAAAGCCATGTGGGCCATCAAACAACTAAATACAAATTTGAATGACGCTGGAAACCATAGGAAGCTTCAGTTGAATGAATTAGAAGAACTTAGAAATGAAGCCTATGAAAATGCAAGGATATACAAGGAACGAACCAAAACATTTCATGATCAATCAATTATGAGAAAAACTTTCAATATCAGACAAAAGGTGCTCTTATATAACTCTAGATTACATCTGTTTCCAGGAAAGCTTAGGTCTAGATGGACAGGACCATTTTTAGTAAAGGAAGTCTTTTCACACGGAGCTGTTGAGATAGAAAACCCAAGTAATGGTGTTATCTTTAAAGTTAATGGTCAACGATTAAAACCATTCTTGGAATTACCTGTCGAGATTGTTGAAGATGCCATGGTTCTTTATGAACCAACTTATTCTGATTAAATTGCTTCGAGGTTTGGTCTGGCTGAAGACATAAAACTTAGCGCTTCTGGGAGGCAACTCAGCTTATTTAATTTCTAATGCTTTCTTTGTTTTCAGTTTGCTTAGGATAAATAAATTAGATAAACTCCATTGGGGACAATGTCGGTCAAGTTGGGGGGAGAGCTTGAACAAAATCAGGTGTTATCATTTCCTTTTCCTTCCACTATGAGTTATTCTTGCATTTAATATATTAAAAAAAAAATGAAATAAATTAATCTAGAAAAGAAATAAGAGTAAGTTAGAAAGTATTTGCTAATAAATGTAGTGAGTCACGGAGAAGATTAGCTGGTTAGACTCTTGGTGGCCTAGGTCATTTAAAGACTATTAGCACTTCCAATTGCACATGCACACTAACAAGGTAAAGTAGGTGTTAATTGTAAGGCCAATTAAGGATTTGAGTATTATTTAAATTAGATAATTTTCTTTACACCCCAATTGAAGAAATTTGAATTTAAGGAAAGAGCTACCTACCTGAAATAAAATACAAAACACAGAGTAAATGTGGATTGCCCTAAGCCTAGTAATCGGGTCTCTTCACCTAAGTCAAGTGTTGAGATTTGCATCAAACGATGGTGGGAAGGCTAGGATGCTCAGCAAAAAAAAAAAAAAAAAAAAAATAGTGTGAAAGCTACCTTAGTTCTTTGTTTAATCTGGGGTGTATAGAAAATTAATCGAGCTAAGTTATGAAAAATGATACAATTGGCCTGTACAAGTTAATACTGAAATACTAAGTTAGTTATCACTCACACAAGTGCTATAAAACTTTAAGTGTACTCTAAGAAAGCTCCTAAGTAGACTGACTACCGATTCTAATTCGAAGTTCATTACTTAGTAATACTAGAAAACTTCTTGAATTTCGATCTTAAATTAATTTGCAAAGGAAGGATCTTTTTGGAATATGATCTTATTTTGGTACATTGCTAAGGGACTAGCAATGATTAAGTTGGGGGGGTGTGATTTATGTCACAAATTGACATAAAAAGTATCAATTAATATCTAAATTATCTAACTTTATTAGAAAATTGATACTTGTTATTATATTTTATAGAAGAAGAGGTCATCAATAGAAAGAACAAGGAAAGAGGATTCCAACGATGCAAATTTTATGCAAAACGAAGTTAAATTGATCCAAGAATTGAAGAATGAAGAAAGAAGACTCAATTGGGTCAAACCCGAGTCAAATCAGGTCAAAATTGATCAAAAATCAACTGATTTGGTGATCTGGTTAGCCGCCTGGTCCACAACAACAGGCGCCTGGACCATGGACCCATCGGTGCACCATAAACCAGCCAATCAGCGAGTCTCGGCTCACCGCAACGCATTGCGAGCCCGATCCACGCACGCGGTCCAGGGCTCATGAGGAAAGAGAAGAAGGTCCGAAGGGCAACCTGGTAACTTCACATCACTCGATGGTCCGATCTTCTCGGATCAAGATCCAACGCTCCACATTTTTGTGCCATCGGATGGCCACCATCGCAGTCGGTCAAGATCCAACCGTAATCAAGGCAATTGCAAGAATCAATAAACACTAGGACAACACGGGATCCTTCTGCAGCACGATCCAACGGATGAAATCTTCCAGCACCTTGATCGGACGGTCCGCGATGCATCCGACCTGATCCCATCTCTGCAGCACGATCCAACGGCAGCGCTTCACCCAGATCGTGATCCGACGGCCCAGAATCGCTTCCGGCTTGATTTATTAGATGAATTGGGTCCTTTAGATGAAGATCGGACGGCTGAAATAATTTTTAGGGTTTCTTGATGGATTTAAGTGCTTTTTGAGCGAGATTTGAGCCCCTAAACCCCCCTAACAACCCTCTAAAATCTCTTAGTCCCACATCTAAAATTTTGAAAACCTTATAACCCCCAAATACCTATAAAAAGCCCCCAAAGGCCCTTGTTTTGATAGGATTCTTGCCTTCCGATCAAGCTTGTAACCCTAGATAGTGGGGTTTTTAGCTTTCTTCTCAAGCCTCGAGCTTTGAGATTTTTGTAATAAATTTTTTTTATATAAAATCTTATTTTTATGCAATTTTATCTCTTTACATTATGCAATTTATTTTTCTTGCAATTAGGATAGTTTAATTTATGCAATTTAATTTTATGCAATTAGGTTAGTTTAAATTATGCAGTTTAAATTTATGCAATTAGGATAGTTTATTTTTCTGCATTTAAATTTTGCAAGTAGATTTAGATCATGTCTAGCTAAGCATCCCTTCTAGGGTTTGCGATGAAGCTAGATCATGAGTAGGGGTTTTACATAGGGTTCTTTCTTTTTCTTAGGGTTTCTTTTTCTTCCTCTTTTGTCAAAAATTTTTGATGAACTACAGTTGGGTCAGAGTCCCTTCATAGTTCATGCTTGATTCAGTGCATAGGAGGAGAAAATCCTAAGGGATCCTAGTTACTACTCCCCTGTAAAGAATCTTGATGGGTTATCGTTGGGCCTTAGTCCCTTCATAATCTATGCTTGGGAAAGACAAGAGGAGTAGTCATTAGGATCAATAAAAAAAATTCTAGGTAGAATTCTCTAATCTAGATCTAGTGGATTCAAAAACCCTAGATCCTTAGTCTTATTGTCTTTAGCAAATAACTTTCGATTTTTGATTTTCGTTAAAGCTCGCTTGAGCATAGATTTGAAAATTATTTTTAAACCAAGTCTCTGTGGGATCGACCCGTACTCGCTGGTCGTGCTACTCTGCACACTGTGCGCTTGCGATTTTATTTACAAATTTTAAGATTTGCACATCAACGACTCTTTCTCTCAAGTCTCTCTCTCTCTTCTCCCTCTCTCTCCAGCAATCTTCCATGCACCAGAAGCAAGAAACCCTAGGGTTTCTTGCCGCCAGTCCATAAAAGGAAAGAAAGGAAGGGAGGCGCCAGCCCCTTCCCCCCTTTGCAGTCGCCAGCCATTTATTCTCTCCCCTTTCTTGCAGGTGCCCAAACACCAGGTCCAGGACCTGAAATCTCTTGAGAAGAAGTTGGTACAAGTCTCTCTCAGATCTAGAGTTGATCTGAGGTTGTTTGAGGCACGGGTGAGATCTCCATCAACAGATCTACAAAAAGGCTGCAGCAGGACAGATCTGCGAGGTCTGTCTCTATCTATCTTCTTCCCCATCTAGAATACCCCGATTTGAGATCTACAAATTGGAAGACCTCAGTCCAGGTCTGATCTGGTTGGGTACTAGATCTTGGATTTTTTAGAGGTGGTTTCAAAGGTGTTCTTCATCTGGAACGAAAGGCTGATGAAGAAGACAGCAACCAGGCTGATTTCGTCAAGGGCCTTGGATCGTGTCCAGAAGTCTCCAGATCTATTCGTTGCTAGTTCTGCTGCACCAAAGGTCTATGGGAGGAGCCAGGATCATGCTCCAACACCACAAACCTGCCATGCCACATGTCCGCCTACCTGCCACGCGCCTGCCTGCCTGCCACGCGCCCGCGCCCGCGCTGCGGCGTGCCCGCACCCGCGCTGCTGGTTTTTTTTATTACAAAAAGAAACTTTTGTTTCTTTAAAATGATGCCTATATCTTTTTTGGGTTTCTTGCATAGTATCTTCATTTTCTGTAATACCGAATGCATCCTTCTTTTATTTTAATTTTATTTTAAGTCCAATTTTCTTCAAACTTGAGTCTTTTTGATCTGCGAATCGGACTTTTTGTATCGACGATCTCTTTCCTGTAAAACATAAAAAGAAGCATCAAATTATTAATAAATAAAATAAATTCAATATAATTTTTTGCTTTAAATGACTTAAATTAAGTATTTATCACACCCTCCAACTTGAATTTTACTCATCCTCGAGTAAAATAGATATATCAGCATTGTGTACCGACTCGATCTTGAATAAAAAGTTAGGTTAGGCATCCCAAAAGATAGATAATACCTGGTCAGACCATTAAAGAGATACTTCATTGGATTATCAATTTGACCCAATTAGTGGCTGAGTATTAACTAAAGAAATTTCAAGAGCTTTTCTTTCACCAACTTCCCACTTTACTCTTTAAATCCTCTAACTTAATGTAAGAGAGGTTTATTACCTTTTTGCAATTTAGTCCCCTTATTATTCATTATTTTTTTTTTAACATTGCCCACTTTTTTACGCGAACCACAATGCTTACTTAGACGAAGGGGCCTGGTTACTCAGTTGGAAACCAATATATATATATTTTTTAAAGTAAATTTTAAGAAAAATTTTTGCATACCTCGATCTTTCCACCCAATCTCTCATGAAGCAGATTCTTTATTGAGATTAGTAAGAAGAGGGTTGTAGAATCACTCCTAAAATTTGGTCTAGTCTAAACCCTACCATTCATTGGGTTTTCTTAATAATTTATTCCTCAGTATCTCTAAAATTATCTTGATCGTTAATCACTCATTGATTAAGGTGCCTAATTGACTCTTAAACAAAATAAAATTTGTATACACAAAACTAATTATTTCTGGCCATACTCGAGGATTATATTAATTTTTTTCCCCCCCAACTTAATCTACATTATCCTCAATGGAGTAGGAAAGCAAAGAAAATAAAAGGAGAGAGTGCACCTGGGATAATTTTGCTTCGGAAGTTGAACATAGTTTCATTGATTAATTAGCTCTTGTTCTAAATTCTTGCAGCTGTAGTAAAGTAAAAAAATATGAAATCGTTGGGTTGCCTCCCAACAAACGCTAAATTTTACGTCTTCAGCCAGATGTCAAGTTTATTATTCATTATAAAGTGGATCACATAGGTAGATGTGCAATTTCATCTACATATGGCTTCAGACGTTGGCCGTTTACCTTAAATGTATTGCCATTCCGGGGGTCATGAATTTCAATTGCTCCATATGAAAATATTTGTGTGACAATGAAAGGTCCATCCCATCAGGATCGAAGTTTACCGAAAAAAAAGCGTAACCTGGAATTGAAAAGCCATACCTTTTGATTTAGCTCAAACGATTTTCTAGAGATATATTTGTCATGAAATACTTTGGTTCGAGCCTTGTAAATTCATGAACTCTCGTATGCATCATTGCGAAGTTCTTTCAGTTCATTGATTTGCAACCTTCGATTAGAACCTGCATTCTTCATGTTAAAATTAAACATTCGTATGGCCTAGAGTGCACGATGTTCTAATTCAACCGGCAGATGGCAAGCTTTGCCATAAACAAGTTGGTAGGGTGACATATCGATAGGGGTTTTAAAAGCTGAACGGTAAGCCTATAATGCATCATCTAAGTGAAGAGATCAATCCTTTCTATTGGGCCAAACCATCTTTTTTAGGATATATTTTGTTGGGTATAAAATACCCCCCAGCCGAAGTTTGTGACAAGAGTGACCCTCCGGGGATTCTACCGACTTCCGACCTTCGACGACATCTTTTCGAACCTCTCTGGCGGCCGAGCCTCCGCAACACTCCCAAGTTTTGCCGACGGATAAGCCCCCACCAGCGTCGACCGAATTCTTCGCGACGGACGGACTCCACCCAAGTTTCCACGATGATCGACCACCTTCTAGACTTTGTCCGAACTCCTACGGGAGCCAGACTTCATCCCGAACTCTGACTGCAGGAAGACTTCATCCGGACTCCTATAAGAGCCGGACTTCGTCCCCGACTTCAATTGCAGGTAGACTTCGTCCGGACTCCTATGGGAGCCGAACTTCGTCCCCGACTTCAATTGCAGGTAGACTTCATCCAGACTCCTATGGGAGCCGGATTTCATCCCCGACTTCAATTGCAGGTAGACTTCATCCGGACTCCTACAGGAGTCGGACTTCGTCCCCTACTTTGATTGTAGGTAGACTTCGTCCAGACTCCTATGGGAGCCGGACTTCATCCCCGACTTCGATTGCAGGTAGATATCATCCGGACTCCTATGGGAGTCAGACTTCGTCCCCGACTTCAATTGCAGGTAGACTTCGTCCGAACTCCTACGGGAGTCGGACTTCATCCCCGACTCCGACTGTAGGAAGACATCATCCGGACTCCTACGGGAGCCGGACTTCATCTACAGAAAGCCTCTGACTGGGCTCCTACAGCAAATGGCCCTCGCCTATAGTACTAACGCTCAAGGCACCCAATGGTAGACAGCCCGCCAGCAGCATCCAAGCTCCTTTCAGATGTATAGCCACCTCTCTTCGCCAGGTGCTTCAACAGAACTTCAGTCGACAGGCCTGGACTCTCCGTAACAGGCTCCATGCGGCAAACCGCAGTAATGGCCATGATTCTGCTCCACTTCCTGCGATGGATATTGTGCGGCTCCACCACTCCCTGGCGAGTCACGACAACGGACGCCACTCCACTCTCCGCAACAGACTCCACGTGGCGAGCCATGGTGACAGCCATGACTCCACCCTATTACTCTTCGTAATAAATTCCTCCTAGCCCCGAGCGGCCCACTACTAGGTGGTTACAAATGTCACTATCAATCCGTTGCTCCCTCTGCCTATAAAAAGAGGGGGGCCCGATACGTTACTCTCTAAGCTCTACTTTCTATCCCAAAACTCTGCTAAAATTTTCATTCGAGCACTCCATTCTTGTTGAGGCAGAGAATTGACTTGAGCATCGGAGGGTCTTGTCGGAGCACCCCCAACTCTGGTTTAGACTTCCTTTGCAGGTCCCGACGGTGATCGCGACTCCCTCGACTCCAGCTTCTCCGACGCAGGTGGATTTTTGCACCAACAGGATTAATGCTAGAGGAAGGGGCGTGTCTTCACAGTACCCTTATTCTTAAAGGAGCGCTCAACGGGACCGCCTTCGATCATCTTTTTCGACATCCACTCCTCCTTCCCCCGCTAGGTCTTCGCCCGATGCCTCCCCGCAAAGCATCCACGCGGCGATCCACGGCCTCTGCAGCCAGATCTTAGGCTCTGGCCTCACCTCCAGTTTTTCAGCCTCCTCCCCCTCCTCTGGCAACGGTGGTTGGCGCGGAGCAATTCGACCTACTGGTGCAGCAGATCAGAGGCCTCACTGAAGCTGTGCAGGCCATGCAACAGCAGCGGCAGCCACAGGCATCGGTGCGACTGGAGAGAGCATCGCCAGAACTCCAAACTCTGGCGGCAGGATGGGCCACTTGGGCGAGTCGCCCCGTCTTTCCCGGAGAGATAAATTCGAGGGTGGAGAGCCCTCAGTCAGATCATGATTCCACCCCTGGAAAATCTCTACCTCTATTCTGTCAGAAGACCCTCGAGACCCGTAGTCGAGAGGATTTCTTGGACCGAAGGCTCTAGGAGATGAGCCGTCGGATCGAAGAACTCCACCACGCTCCCCCCGCTTATGGTGAGGACATTTGTACTGACCCTCCCTTTTCTCAAATGATCATGCAGGAACTGATCCCGCCAAACTTCAAGCTCCCTCAATTTGAAAGCTACGACGGAACTTCGGACCCAGTTGACCATTTGGAGGCCTTCCGGACAATGATGCTGCTTCTTGGAGCGCCCGACGCCATCCTATGCCGAGCCTTCCCATCCACCTTGAAGGGAGCAGCGAGAAACTGGTACTCGATGCTGAAGTCGGGTACCATCTTTTTCTTTGGTCAGATGAGCCACCAGTTTGTGGCTCATTTTGTTAGCAGCCGGCATCCTCGGAAGGGTTCGGAGTCCCTCATCAGCATCAAGCAGAGGGAGGGGGAGTCCATTCAGGCCTACATCAACCGTTTCAATATCATCACATTGGAGGTCCGAAACTTGGACCAATCGATAGTGATGGCCGCTCTGAAAGGTGGCCTTCAGAAGAACGACCTTTTATTCTCCCTGAAAAAGAAGTACCCCAGAGATTTTACTGATCTGTTGGCTCGGGCTGAAGGGTACGTTCGAGCAAAAAAAGCCTTCAAAATGAAGGATGAGGAGACCGTGAGAGAGCGGCAGACGGGAGGCCCGAGCAAGCCCACAGTCGAAAAAGGGCCGAGAGAAGTTTGGCCACATTCTCAAACTCCTCCCAGGCACAAACGCGCCCAGACTTCTCCCCGAGCATGCAGGCAGGGAAGCCCGGAGCGTTGGGCTCAACAAGGCTCTCCCCCAGGAAGATTTCGTAGCTACGCCCCCCTCAACGCATCGAAGACCCAGGTGCTGATGGAAGTCAGAGAGCAGCTCCCAAGGCCAGAAAGGATGTGCACGTACCTCGAGAAGCACAATCCTAATAAGTTCTACCTCTACCATCGTGACCATGGCCACGACATAGAGGAATGCATTCAGCTCTGAGACGAGATCGAGGAGCTCATCCAACGAGGTCGGCTCGACAGGTTCATTCGGCGCTGACCTGAGGGTAGAGAATATCGGTCAAGGGCCCTACCGCAACCTGAGCCGCCAAGGAGGGAAGAGCAGTCTGGAGATCGACCTCCAATTGGGATCATCAACTCCGTCTCTGGAGGACCTTGACAGGAAGCAGACCTTCCACGGCCCTGGGACTTGAAAACTTGTAAATGTATAATGAACGACCCTACCTTAAATCAAGATTCCTTTCAGATCTGCACATCTTTTCCTTTTTGGCATGGACTTGTAACGACAGGGGATGACCCCTTCGGACAATGAAAACAAACCCTAATGTGGGCAAAGTCGAAGGTTCGGTTATTTGCAGGCTAGATGGGGGGAGAGGCCATACGGCGCCCATATGCGTCCCCACAGCCATGTTAAGGACAAGAGGAGAACCTCGCCCTAACATGAGCAAAGTCGAAGGCCCGATTACCCTTAGACCGAATGGGGGAAGAGGCCCCGCAATGTCCATATGTGCCCCCACAGCCCTGTTAGGGACAGGAGGAAAACCTTATCCTAACTTGAGCAAGGTTGAAGGCCTGGTTACACTTAAACCGGATGGGGGGAGAGGCCATGCAATGCCCATATGTACCCCCACAGCCATGTTAGGGACAGGAGGAGAACCTCACCCTAATATGAGCAAAGTCGAAGGCCCGGTTACCCTTAGACCGGATGGAGGGAGAGGCTCTGCAACGCCCATATGTGCCCCCACAGCCCTGTTAGGGACAGGAGGAGAACCTCGCCCTAACTTGAGCAAGGTCGAAGGCCCGGTTACACCTAGACTGGATGGAGGGAGAGGCCATGCAGCGTCCATATGCGCCCCCACAGCCATGTTAGGGATAGGAGGAGAACCTCACCCTAACATGAGCAAAGTCGAAGGCCTGATTACCCTTAGATCAGATGGGGAGAGAGGCCCCGCAACGCCCATATGTGCCCCCACAGCCCCGTTAGAGACAAGAGGAGGACCTCATCCTAACCTGAGCTGAAACCTATTATGTCAGAAATGGGGGAAGAACCTCATCCTGACACCAATTAAAGTTTGATCATTCAAAACCAGATAAGAAAAAGGGAACCTTCCCAGCGACCCCTCCGCGCTTCCGCTACCCCGCTAAGAGCAGGGGGAAAACCCTCACTCAAGAAAAGGAAAAAGGGAAGGAGTTAAAAAGGAAAGCGACGGACTGCATCAGCGACGAATGGAAAACAAATTGCATCAAAGATGCAAGGAACCTCGTCTTAGCAAGGATTGGGGTTCTTATCAAAATCTCCAACCTTCAAGAAAGCTCTCCACACGAGCCAGAGATAAGGCGGCTTCCTTAGGGCAACGATAAGCCCGGACCTTCAAGCTCGAACTTCGAAAGGAGGCATCAAACCCGAGTGGTCCCAGACAAATCAGCGGCCATAAACAGAAGGATGGGTCACTACGACGGCGATTGGGTACTTTCGAACGGCATCGATATCGGATAATGCAAAAGCCGAAGGAAGCTCGGCAAATGATAATTCAACACATGAGTAAAAGAGGTAACGAAAAATTCCCTTTTCATATCATTATTTAAGTATACATTACAGAGCCCTTGAGGCTGAAGAAGAAAGATGATAAGAAAAGCTAGCCGATGCGGCGATGACCAAGAACCTCCAGACGACATCGGCATCAAAAAGAAAAAGAAAAGCAACAACGCCAACAAACAGACAAGTGGCAAAAGAAGATACTTAGAGGGACGAAGGACAAAAAGAGCCCTAAGGGGGCCCGGCTTCCTCCGACTTCGAACTTTCGGCTTCGACCCTCATCAGGGAGTGCCTTAAGCTCTCGACTTCTTCTTCCAATTCCTTCTCTCTCATTAGCATTTCCATATATCTTCGATGAAGCTGCTGGCTTTCGTTCTCTGCCTCTTGGTGTCTTTTTCTCAGGACCTCAGATTCCACCTCTACATCCTTGACTGCCCGCTGCTCGTATACCAGCTGGATCTTCAATTGCTGCAGTTCGGCCTTCCCCTCCCCAAGGGCGACAGATAGCTCTTCTACGGTTCTTCTCAGGGATTGGAGTTCGTCGGAATCCCGAATGGGAGCAAACTGAGCCCCTTCAGTTAGCTGCCTTTGAAGGCGGGCAACCTCGTCGGTCGCCATCTTGAGCTTCCCCCTGTATTCATCCACCTGCCTGCACCAGCCGGCCCAGTACACGTTATAGCTCACCTCGACATCCTGGAGCTGTTGCTGAAGGTCGAAGAACTTCTTCGACAATTCCCGATCGCAGTCGGCTCGAGTCAGAAGCTGAGATGAGCTTCCTTCCAACTGGCTAATCCTCTCCTGTACAGCCGATAGCTCCACTCTGAGAGCACTGATCTTGGCAGCTTGAGCCCAAGATCGATCACTGGCGCACTTCTTATGTTCCTCTAGCTCTTTCTCGAAGTTCGCTTTCCTCCGACTGTACTCCATGATCTCCTTCATGTGGAGGTTTCGAAAGTGGGTGGCCTCCACGATGGCTTCAGAGTGGCTCTCCCTCAACCTGCAAAGCTCGCCATCCATCTCTTTTGACCTTTTTGTTAAATGATGAACTTTCTTCTTCAGACGTTGGATCGTGGACTTCAGCAGAATTCCTTGTGGCAGGGGAAGCGCTTCGGCAGGACACTGCCATCGGGAGACAAAAGTGTCAAGGCGCATCTCATTGCAGAAAGCAAAACAAAAAAAAAAAGGGGGAGCAGAGTGGAAAAGCCCTCCAAAAGGAGAAATCCAATTTTATTAATTAAATATTTCTTAAAGACAAGAGGAAAAAAAAATTGCAATAAAAGAAAAATACAAAGTCAGAGGTCTTAGACCTCTGAAATAGGAGTTGGGGAGCTCGGTGTTCCTGAAAGGGGGGCTGCGGTGGCAGTAGCAGTGGGAGAGGGACCAGCTTCATCTTCAGATGCCTCGTCCAAGAAGCCGAGGTCGAGCTTGAGAAATTTTTTGGCCACCTTCTCTTGATAGAGCTCGAATCCTTTGATGAATGCTTCTTGGCCGAACTTGACGTTCAGGTCCCTCATCTCCGCAGAGGCCTTGAACTCCTCCATCGCTAGAACCCTAGCCTCCGAGACCAGGACCGAAATCTGCTCCATCAAATTTGCGACCTCGGCCTCCGCCTTCCTCACCGTCTCATTCGAGGTCTGCTTTTCTTTCTCCAAGGCCTGCTTTTCTTTCTCCAGGGCCTCTTGGAGGGTGACTACCTCGGCTTCCTTCTCTTTGAGGCGAGCAACTTCGGCCTGATGACTCTCCTTCGCCTGAATGGTGTCCCTCCTCGCCTGGTTTGTCGCCTCGATATTGGCAAGGAGCTGGTGCCCGATCTGCAAGGATGGCTAGGAGGTCAGAACGAAGGTTGAGAAGCTAATTAAATGAAGGTACGAGGGGAAGGAAGAAAGTGAATCTGTTTACCTCGAGAAAGGACCCTAGGGAGTCCCAAACCCCCTGTTCGGGATCGGCGCAATCAATCCTCTGGACGACTTCGGGCAGGATGCAGTCGTCGATCAGTCGCTTTATCAGGTCCCTGTCATTATAGGGATTCTCCCCCGGCTCTCCTTCAAAACCAAGGGACTCTTCGATGGCGGCTCAGCGGCTACTCACCCTGCGGGCCACCGACTTCCTTCTCCTCCCCCTCTCAACCCCTCGCCCCTCCTCGAAGCGGACCCCCGAAGCGGGAGCCTCAGCGGGGGAACTCCTTGAAGAGGCCCGGGGAGCCAGAGGTTCAGCGTCTGAAGGAATGTCGACCGTGAGGGCCGCCTGGGCGGGCGTGGCCGAGCTCGTCTCCACCATTCTGGCCTTCTTTGCCAATCTGGAGGCCACGGTGCCTTTTCTTTTGTGAGCCTTGAGGCCCCTGGCGAGCATCCGTGCTGCTTCGACGTCCATTCCTAAAAAAAAAAAAAAAAAGAGAAGAGAAAGGAAAAGAGATCAATAATGGAATGGAAAAGGAAGAAGTGATGCGTAAAAAAAAACAGAGAGAGAGAGAGAGAAGAAGAGCGGGAGAAAAGAAAAGGAAGGGAAAGATGGGATACTCGCAGGGTCCTGGGGGCTCAAGCCGATGTTGAACAAAAACTGCTCCTTTAGAAGGTTGGGAAGGGAAGGAGTTGAGTAACTAAGAAGTTTTCGGGCGGCCTGAAGGTCGTCCTCCCCCAAGCTAGGAGCCTTGCGGACATAGTCCCTTAGGGAGCCCCAACGGGGCAATACCAGCCTCAAGGTCGGGCATTGGATGAAGAGGTACTTTCCCTTTCAGTTGTGGATTGAAGAGGGAGCACCTTTCAGCAACCCCTTCTTGCCAAACTGGAGGGAGAAATACCATCAGTCCTTCACCAAGGGGTGGCGTTTGAAGGTGTAAAAATACCTAAACAAAGAAAGGAATGGCTGAACTTCGACTACGTGGCAAAGGGAGAGGAACCCTATCAAAAACCTAAAGGAATTCGATGCAATCGAAGCTAAAGAAATGTCTAAAAAATGGAAAAGGGCGATGACGAAGGGCGGAAGCGAAAGCCAGAGTTCGATGCGGAAGGCCTCCTGATACAGGCAGAAATGGCCAGGTGGGGGGGTGCTAGCCCGGTCAGTGGGATCAGGAAGTTCCAGATCGTACTCTGGAGGAACTCCATACTGAACCCTTATCAGTAAAAGTTCATCCGGAGTCAGAGAACAGAGAATGGCATCCAGCGCAAAAATCAGGTGAGGCACAGCCCTAGATGTGGGTTCGTCTACAGTGTGGGGGTTCTAGAGGGCTGAGGCGGACGAACTCCTGGAACCACTAGAGGCAGAGGTGCCAGAGGATATTTCAAACAAAGACCCTAAAGATCCTGGAGAAATCAGGCGGGACAAGAGGCGAAAGGTTTGTGGGGGACCAAACCAAAGGAATGCGGCAGAAGAAAAATGGAGGAGAAAGGGCACCCAGATGGCAAGAAGAGAAACGAAAGTTTCGGGACTAACCTAGATCGCTCCGAAGGATGCAGAGGGACGAGGACAGGGATGACTCGAAGAACGCTAAGGGCCAAGGTGGATACCAAAGAGGGTCAGAGCTCTCGGAGAAAAGGCAGACACCGACAGAACTCTCAAGCGGAATGAGACTCTTGAAGGCGGAAAGGTGGGTTTAAATAGACCCTGGGATCCGACGCTATAATGATCGCGGATCTCCCCAGGCTGACACACGCTCGTCACGTGTCCCACTCGCCACTACAAGCGGCTAAAAGTGGCTGACAGCTGACAGAGCCATTACTGTACCGTACCTGGGATAATGCTCCAGCGGAAATTTTGAAAGGTCCCTTCGGATCGCCCCGATTTGAAAAGACTCCAGCACGCGCGTATTAAATGCCAGAATATCTGAGGGCGATCGTGCACAGGATTCAAGGGGACAACTTTGGCTGTGAAAATTTCTCTGTACTTTCTTCATTCGAAACTCGAACTCAAAAGTAGGGGGACTGGTGTTGGGTATAAAATACCCCCCAGTCAAAGTTCGTGACAGGAGTGACCCTCCGGAGATTCTACTGACTTCCGACCTTTGACGACATCTTTCCGAACCTCTCTAGTGGCCGAGCCTCCGCAACACTCCCAAGTTTTACTGACGGATAAGCCCCCACCAGCATCGACCGGATTCTTCACGACGGACGGACTCCACCCAAGTTTCCACGATGATCGACCACCTTCTAAACTTCGTCCGGATTCCTATGGGAGCCAGACTTCATCTCGGACTCTGGCTACAGGAAGACTTCGTCCGGACTCCTACGGAAGTCGGATTTCATCCCCGACTTCAATTGCAGGTAGACTTCGTTCGGACTCCTACGAGAGCCGGACTTCATCCCCGACTTCAATTGCAGGTAGACTTCGTCCGGACTCCTACGGGAGTTGGACTTCGTCCCCGACTTCAATTGCAGGTAGACTTCGTCCGGACTCCTACGGGAGCTGACTTCATCCCCGACTTCAATTGCAGGTAGATTTCATCCGGACTCCTACGGGAGCTGGACTTCATCCCTGACTTTGATTGCAAGTAGACTTCGTTCGGACTCCTACGGGAGCCGGACTTCATCCCTGACTTTGATTGTAAGTAGACTTCGTCCGGACTCCTACGGGAGCCAGACTTCATCCCCGACTTCAATTGCAGGTAGACTTCGTCCAGACTCCTACGGGAGCCAGACTTCATCCCCGACTCTGACTGTAGGAAGACTTCGTCCGGACTCCTACGGGAGCCAGATTTCATCTACAGAAAGCCTCTGACTGGGCTCCTATAGCAAATGGCCCTCGCCTATAGTACTAAAGCTCAAGGCACCTAACGGTAGACAGCCCACCAGCAGCATTCGAGCTCCTTTCAGATGGATAGCCACCTCTCTTCGCCAGACGCTTCAACCGAACTTCGATCGATAGGCCTGGACTCCCCGTAACAGGCTCCACGCGGCAGGCCGCAGTAATGGCCATGATTCTGCTCCACTTCCTGCGACGGATACTGCGCGGCTCCACCACTCCCTGATGAGTCGAGACAACGGATGCCGCTCCACTCTCCGCAACAGACTCCACGTGGCGAGCCATGGTGACAGCCACAACTCCACCCCATTACTCTTCATAATAAATTCCTCCTGGCCCCGAGTGGCCCACTACTAGGCGGTTACAAACGTCTCTATCAATCCGTTGCTCCCTCCGTCTATAAAAAGGGGGGGCCCCAGATACGTTACTCTCTAAGCTCTACTTTCTATCCTAAAACTCTGCTAAAATTTTCATTCGAGCACTTCATTCTTGTTGAGGTAGAGAATTGACTTGAGCATCGGAGGGTCTTGCCGGAGCACCCCCAACTCTGGTTTAGACTTCCTTTGCAGGTCCCGACGGCGACCGTGACTCCCTCGACTCCAGCTTCTCCGACGCAGGTGGATTTTTGCACCAACATGTTTAATCTCCCTATTTGACACCTCTACCTGACCATTAGTTTGGGAGTGATATGATGTGGCCACTTTGTGTGTAATATTATATTTTTTCATAAGTGCTTCAAAATATTTATTCGTAAAATGAGTCCCTCCATCACTAATGATCACCCTTGGGAAGTCAAATCGACTAATGATATTTCGTTGGATAAAACTAGTTACAACTTTATTATCATTAGTCTATGTAGCTATTGCCTCCACCCATTTTGACACGTAATCAACTGCCACCAGAATATATTCGAATCCAAATGAGGCTGGAAAAGGTCCCATGAAATCAATCCCCCAAACATCGAAGATTTCTACTACTAAAATGGGGGTCAGCGGCATCATATCCTTCTTGGATAAATTTCCTGTTTGTTGACATTGCAGACAACTTTGGCCAAATTCATGTGCATCCTTGAAAAGCGTTAGCCAATAAAACCCACTCTGCAGCACTTTTGCTGCAGTTTTTCTTCCACTAAAATATCCCCCACATGCCGAAGAATGGCAAAAAATGAGAATGTTTTGAAATTCACTCTCGGGGACATAACGGCGAATAATTTGGTCAGGACAGTATTTGAATAGTTCAGGTTCCTCCCAGAAATAATGTTTAATTTGCGAGAAAAATTGATCCTTTTCTTGTTTTGTCCAGTGAGAAGGTACTTGTCCTGTTGACAAGTAATTGACAATATGGGCAAACCATGGAGGACGGCTAGAGAAGATTGTGAAAAGTTGTTCATCAGGAAATTTCTCTTTGACCTCATCTATGCCTATCGTGTGTTCAACTAAGATCCTGGAGATGTGATCAGCTACCACAATCTCAGAACCCTTCTTATCTCGGATTTCTAGATCAAATTCTTGTAAAAGAAGGATCCATCTGATCAAACGTGGTTTAGTATCTTTCTTTGAGAGGAGATATTTCAGAGCCGCATGATCAGAGTAAACTAGAACCTTAGACCCTAACAGATATGAGCAAAATTTTTCAAGGGCGAACACTACTGCTAGTAGCTCTTTTTCTATTGTGGTATAGTTTAATTGGGCATCGGAAAGAGTCTTACTAGTATAATAGATCACATGTGGCTCCTTATTGATTTTTTGGCCTAAGACGGCACCTATTGCAAAGTCAGAGGCATCACACATAATCTCAAATGGAATGGACCAGTCAGGAGGTTTTATTATGGGTGCTATTGTCAGGGCTGTTCGTAATGTGTTGAATGCTTTCAAACAGTCTTCGTCAAAGATAAATGGTGTGTCCTTGGCCAATAGATTGCACAAGGGTCTTGAAATCTTGCTAAAGTCTTTGATGAAGTGTCTATAAAATTCGGCATGACCTAAGAAGGATCGTATTTGTCGGACTGAAGTAGGGGGTGGTAGTTTTGAAATGACCTCAACTTTGGCTTTATCTACCTCGATCCCTCTTTCAGAAATAATATGTCCTAATACAATTCCCTTCCGCACCATGAAATGGCTCTTTTCCCAACTTAGGACAAGATTTATCTCCACACACCGTTTAAGAACTTTGGAAAGATTATGGAGACAATCCTCAAAGGTGGTTCCAAATACAGAAAAATCATCCATAAAAACTTCAAGATATTTATCCATCATATCCGAAAAAATAGCTAGTATGCACCGTTGAAATATAGCGGGTGCATTGCAGAGCCCGAATGACATACGCCGAAAAGCAAAGGTGCCATAGGGGTAGGTGAAGGTAGTCTTTTCTTGGTCATCCAAAAATACAGGTATTTGATTGTACCCTGAATAACCATCAAGAAAATAGAAGAAACTTTGTCCTGCTAACCATTCTAAGATTTGGTCGATGAAGGGCAATGGAAAATGGTTCTTCCTAGTAACGGCATTTAGTTTTCTATAATCTATGCATACTTGCCATCCAGATGATATGCGAGTGGGAAGCAGTTCACCTTCTTCATTCTCAACCACAGTAATACTTGATTTCTTAGGTACTACTTGAGTGGGACTGACCCATTTACTATCGGATATGGGGTAGATGATTCCAGCATCCAACCACTTTACCACCTCTTTCTTTACTACTTCACGCATGTTTGGGTTCAATCTCCTCTGCATATCTCGATGGGATTTGGCATTTGCTTCAAAATGAATATGGTGCATACAAATAGAGGGGTCAATTCCTTTTAAATCAGCAATGGACCAACCGATAGCCTCTTTGTGTTCCTTCATAATACCAACCAATTGTGCTTCCTGATTAGGGGTCAAGTTTGATGCAATGATTGTCGGGAGGGTGTCATTGGGTCCTAGAAATACATACTTGAGCGCAGCAGGAAGGGGTTTCAATTCTAACGTAGGTGGTGATTCTAAAGATGGGACTATTGGTGTACTGGCTAATGTGGGCAATGGCTCATACTTGATTGTCCATGGAGGAGTGGTTTTATCGTGTGGTGTATCCAACAAGGTGTTAACTTCTTTCATATATCCCTCAAAGTTATACACTCCAAAGTGAGCCAAGCAAGTATCTAAGGGGTCTGGTGCTAGAATTGTGGGTGTTGCTTCTTCTATAATATCTTCTAGTGTATCCACTTCGAAGCAACTATCCATTGATGGTCCTTGAGAAGCACCAAACACATTCAGTCTTAGTTTCTTATTCCCAAATTATACGTCCATGACTCCTGTCCTACAATTAATGCATGCATTTGCCGTAGCTAGGAAGGGTCATCCTAAGATAATGGGAATTTATCTTGGGTTGCCACTTAGTTCCATATCGAGAATCAGAAAATCAACTGGAAAGTAAAACTCATCTACCTTGACCAAGACATCCTCAAGCATTCCATGTGGTTCCTTAATTGATCTGTCAGCTAATTGCAGTGTGACTGATGTGGGTTTTAGTTCTCCGAATCCAAAAAGTTCATACACCGAACTAGGTAAAAGATTCATACTTGCCCCTAAGTCCAGAAGAGCTTTTTCAATGTGATAATCTCCTATAACACAGGAAATGATGGGGGCTCCTGGGTCCTTAAGCTTTGGAGGAGTGGCATGCTAGAAGACAGAACTAGCCTGTTCAGTGAGGCATACTTTCTTGGGAATTTGTGATCTAGATTTATATTTTTGGGTGCACAAATCCTTCAAAAATTTGGCATAAGCAGGGACCTGCTTGATTGCATCTAGAAGGGAAAGATTAATTTGAACTTGCTTAAATAATTCCAACATCTCGTCGAGTCTTCCTCCCTTCTTATCTGCAGGAATAGGGGCTTTCAGGACATCCGAAAATGGGACTTTAGGCAAGTAAGATGATTCCGATGCAGTTGGTTCATTCTCTATTTTAAGGTCCTCCTTATTCTTGGGTGATTTGGCTTCGGTTAGAGGTTTAGGGTCGGTCTCATTGATTTTACTAGTGTGTTCAATGACCTTCGCACTTCTCAGAGTCATGATTGATTTGGCATGTTCAAAAAAAGCTTCTGGGATATTAGAGCTCTCAATCACAAATTGCCCTCTTGGGTTGCTCTCAGGTTGGCTAGGTAATTTTCCTCCTTCCCTCCTACTGAATGCATTCGCTAGTTGACCTATTTGGGTCTCTAGCTTAGTAATAGATTGTGTGTGGGAGTTAAGGGTCTGAGTGTTGACTTTTAATCGTTCTAATGCTTTCAGAACTTTTTTCTCAAAAGTTAAGCTGTGACCAGTAGTAGACGGTTGAGGAGCATTTTGAAATTGATGGTATGGTCCATGCCTATATGTTGGGTCCTGATATTGAGGTTGATGTGTGGCAGGGCCAACCACTGATTGTGGTCTCCAAAAAAAATTTGGATGGTTTCTCCAGTCAGGGTTATAAGTGTTCGAATATGGATCGTTTCCTAGTCTACGAGCTTGTTGGACTTGAGCTTGCTGAACCTGCTCATGCATAAACTCAGAAAATTGAGATGTAGCTGGGCATTCACTAACAAAATGGTTCGAACTTGCACACAATGCACAAACTTCTTGGATTGGGTTAGGTGGAATCGGGGATTATCCAGTATTTAGAAGACGGTCTAATTTTTGAGATAGTTCATCTACTTTACTGTGGATATCCATGACGTTTCCAATCTGATAAATTCCACTTCTTTTTTGTTGAAGCATTGGTTGTTCTCTAGAGGTGGCAGACATATGATGTAGGAAATTCTCACTAAGTGTTTCAAAGAGCTGCCAGGCTTCATCCTCATTCTTTAGCATGAATGTCCCACCACATGATGCATCAACCGTTTGTCAGTGTTTCTCTGATAGACCATCATAAAAATAGTGACAAAGTTGCCATTTAGGGACAGCATGGTGTAGACATTTTCGAATGAGGTCCCTTAACCTTTCCCATGTCTCGTGAAAAAGTTCACCCTCCAATTAGGAAAAACTAGTGATAGCTTTTATAATTTGATTTATTTTTTCAATTGAAAAGTATTTCTTGAGAAATTCTCTCTGAAGACGATCTCAAGTTGAAATGGTTATAGAGTCTAAGGAGTTTAACCAATGCTTGGCTTTGTCCTTAAGTGAGAAAGGGAACAGTTTCAACCTAAGGGCATCATCGGAGAAGTTTTGGATTTTTACTGTGAAACAAATTTCAAGAAATTCATCCAAGTGTTTGTATGGGTCCTCGTTACTAAGTTCATAGAATGATGGCAACATTTGAATAATGCTAGACTTAATCTCATATTGGGTAGCTTCTACTGGAGGTGCTTGAATGCATGGAGAGTAGGTATACGAGGATGGAGTGAAATATTCTCTCAATGAGTGTGGAGGATTAGCCTCACCAGGTGCAGCCATGTTTCTAACTCAGATAGTCCTAAGAGTCTTTTCTAATTCTTCCTCTAATGGTTGCAAGTCGGGTTTTAGTGATCGTCGACCTAACATGCAACTAAAAGGTCTATGTAGGACTATCCTAGTCTGTTAAGGATTATTATTATTATTTTTTAAGAGGAGAAGAGAAGAGAGAAAAGAGTTCTAAAGAAGAGATCCTAAGATGTCCTAAAACTAATAGAAGAATTAGTTGTGATTAGATTTTAATTACAATCAAGTTAGCATGCAGTGGACTCTCTATCCTAAAGTTATCCTAGTTCTAGACAGCTCCTAACTGTACTTAGCCTTCAAGCCCTCCAAGTCAGAGCTTGACCAACCAACTGGCCAGATAAGTGTAAGGTCGGTGGGAGTCCCCCCATTGCTTTCCTTAGACACCAATTAAATTGGCCAGGTCAGTAAACGAAACTAATTAAAAACCACCTTCCTTCGGGCCCAGTCATCCCACAAACCACTTGCCTAGACACCAGCTAGCTGACCAAGTCTAATCTGGTTCAACTCTCAGGGTCACTTGTCCTAATGAGCTCGAAATCCTTAGGGGTCAATGTCTAATTAATTTTAGATTAAGGTCTAGGTTATGTAAATGCAAGGGAGTGATTTGTGGGCCAAAGAAGGGTGATCAAATCTTCACCTTATCTTAGTTAATGGGTTGCGCCCTTAAAGTTAATTATGGAGATGCAATGTAGAGAAACAAGGTGTCCAATCAAGTTAGAAATTTTTATATTTGAGGTTACGCTATTTTAGTTAAGTGTTATGAAATGTCAGTGATTTTTTTTTTTTTCAATCATGCCAAGGTCTCTGACAACGGTGCTAAAATTTGATGCGTAGTCGTTGATAGCACCAAAAATAACTCTACTCACTACGTAGGTAGAATGAGTCGAGATCATATCCTCAGGGACCTTGGGCTAAGTTGAGATTGCAAAATAAAAGAAAGAAGAATTATTTTGATTTAGAAAATAAATTATCTTAAAATTGATGTAATTAGAAAATAAAGAGCTCGAGAGTTTTGAATTAATTTTGCACTAGTAGAGTTGTATCTCTTTTTTAATTAAATAGATGCGATTAATCTTAGAAAAAATATCTATCTTTCCTCGGCACACCCCGTACCCGTAGACCACGGCGTGTCTCCAAAAAGTACTAGGTAAACAACTCTTCTTTCCTCGGCACGCCCCGTACCCGTAGATCACGGTGCATCTTCGAAAAGTAAAAGTTATTCCTAATATTAATCTAACAGGAAAGTATAAATAAAAGCATATGAAAGAGAGCAAATAAAGAACTCATGATGATTTAAATAAAAAGCATAATCTTTATTGCATATAAAGAAATACAAGAAAGTTTAGAACAATAAATCCACTCTGTGTCATTATAAAATTTCTTCTCCACTCTCGAGACTGCTAGCCTAGCTGCTCATGGAGTAGTCCCTTTCTCTTCCTCTATGCAAGGCTCTAGAAGAATTTCTGGGATCGCTCCTCAAATGAGAGTACAATGGCCTTTTTATAGGTGTTAGGAGGGATGAGTTTTATATGGTTTTCAGATGCAGGACTAAAGAAAATACTAAGGACTAAAAGATGGATGGATGAGATAGAAAGATCACAAGCAGATAAAGAAAATATAAATTCTTCCTTTTGAAGTATTTCCAAGTATCATATTTTTTCCTTTAATGAGCATCTGTTCGCCACTGTGTCCGCCAGCACCACTCCCCACGAACCCACCATGCCACGCGTCCACTTGCCTGCCGTGCGCCCGCCTGCCTGCTGCGTGCCCGCGCTGCCGCGCTGCTGGTTTTTTTTAATTACAAAAAGAAACTTTTGTTTCTTTAAAATGATGCCTATATCTTTTTTGGGTTCCTTACATAGTATCTTCATTTTCTATAATATCGTATGCATCTTTTTTTTATTTTAATTTTATTTTAAATTTAATTTTTTTCAAACTTGAGTCTTTTTGATCTGCGAATCGGACTCTTTGTATCGACGATCCCTTTCCTATAAAACATAAAAGGAAGCATCAAATTCTTAATAAATAAAATAAATTAAATATAATTTTCTACTTTAAATGACTTAAATTAAGTGTTTATTAGCTACTAATAGAAAGATAGGCGATGGACCAAAAGAAAATCTCAAGAAGAAAAGCCTCCATTTGATAGGTGCTAAAGAATTAGAGACGACCATGAGTGAAGGATCACCAGTTTGGATGCTTGCTGCTAGAGAAGTTCGTGAGGATTCTAAGGTGGATTATCCTAAGGAAGTAGCTAGCCTTCTTAGTGAGTTTCATGATGTCTTTCCTAAGAATTTTCTAGATTACTTACCGCCTATAAGAAACATTCAACATGCCATTGATTTAGTTCCTGGATCTACCCTACCCAACTTGCCCCACTATAGATTGAACCCTAATGAGCATGTCGAGCTATAAAGACAAGTTGGAGAGCTGATAAAAAAAGATTTGTGAGGGAGAGTTTGAGTCCTTACGCGGTTCCTGCACTATTGACTCCAAAGAAGGATGGTACATGGAGGATGTGTATAGATAGTCGTGCCATTAACAAGATCACCATTAAGTACCGCTTCCCCATCCCTAGGTTAGATGACATGTTAGATATGATGGCCGGATCCACTATCTTTTCTATGATTGATCTTAAGAGTGGTTACCATCAAGTAAGAATTAGACCGGGAGATGAGTGGAAAACTGCTTTCA
This sequence comes from Elaeis guineensis, assembly GCF_000442705.2. Classification (NCBI taxonomy): domain Eukaryota; kingdom Viridiplantae; phylum Streptophyta; class Magnoliopsida; order Arecales; family Arecaceae; genus Elaeis; species Elaeis guineensis. The sequence goes on along the minus strand of NC_026008.2, from coordinate 4,728,682 downwards.
AGATAAAAAAAATAGTTTATATGAGTGGATGGTGATGCCATTTGGATTATCTAATGCCCCTAGTACCTTCATGAGGTTAATAATCCAAGTACTACGACCATTTATAGGAGTATTTGTAGTCATATATTTTGATGACATTTTGATCTATAGTCGAATTAGGGAAGACCATCTCGATCATCTCCAAAGAGTGTGTCAAGTTCTTAAAACAGAAAGCTTGTATGCTAATCCTAAGAAGTGCGCTTTTATGACAGACCATATCATCTTTTTAGGTTTTGTTGTTAACCCCAATGGTGTATCTGCTGATCCTGAAAAGATTAGAGCAATAGTTGAGTGGCCGGTGCCCAAGAGTGTGCATGATGTACGGAGTTTTCATGGATTAGCAAATTTTTATCGTAGGTTCATAAAAGGGTTTAGCACCATAGTCGCTCCCATCACTGACTGCATTAGAAAGAAAAAATTTGAATGGACTAGGGCAGCCAATAGAGCATTTCTAGACATTAAGGATAAGATGACCCATGCCCCAATCTTATGTCTTCCTGATTTTTCTAAAGTTTTTGAAGTAGCGTGCGATGCGTCAGGAGTTGGGATTGGTAGTGTCCTTAGTCAAGAAGATCATCCGGTAGCATAATTTAGTGAGAAACTTAAGGATTCTAAACTCAAGTATTCTATCTACGATAAAGAGTTTTATGCGATAATCCAAGCTTTAAGATATTGGAGGCATTACCTACTACCGCAATAATTTATTTTGTACTCTGACCATGAGGCCCTTAGATTCCTGAATTCTCAAAAGAAATTGAATCATAGACACGGTAGGTGGGTCAAGTTTTTGCAAGCCTATACTTTTGTTTTGAAACACTGTGCAGGTGTAGAGAATCATGCTGCTGATGCTCTGAGTCATCATCATACTTTGTTGTCCACCGTTAGTATAAAAGTTATTGGTTTTGATAAGGTTAAAGAAAATTATGAGGAGTGTCCAGATTTTGGTGACATACTTACTGCTTTACGTAAGGGGTCATCTGAAGGAACCAGATCTAGGATTTCAGGATTAGATCTTAAAATTTTTTCAAGATCAGGCAGCGGAAGACTAAAATAAATCAAAATTTATCTTGTAAACCCAGAGAATTCCTAGATCTAAGATTCTATTACATGATTATTACATGGTATTAAATCAAAAATTAAAATATAAAGAGCAAGAACTACATGTTGATCATATCAGCATGTTTCTATACTACATCTAATGTATGTAAAATATAATAGATCAGATCTATTACCTTGCAAGTTAGACATTCTAACTTTACTGATCCAGGCTTGAGGATGATGTTGTGAGCCGCACATGCGTTCGGCCTCTAGGGATCGTCCACACGAGCCCACGAATCACGATCAGAAGTCCTGGTCCAGAAAATCAGCACAGTATGCTAGTACTGCACTGATCCTTCTTCGATGGTCGATCAGATGCCTCCTTCATCTTGATGTAGACTCTTCCAAAGATGAAAAGTAGGAGAAGGAGTTTTAGATGAGACACTCTTAGAAAACTTACAGATGGAGGAAGGGAAGAGATGAACCCAGCAACTCTAGAAGAAGACCCTCTTCTTCTTCTCTTTGCTCTAACCCAGACACTTAGTTTTGTACCTATTAGATCTCCATGCCCCAAGACTCTTTCTCCTTAATTTTTGGATGCCTCAAAGGTCTCTCAATGCTCTGTGTAATTCATAAAAATTTCATAAAGAAATTTATTTTAAATAGAGAGATATGAAGAGTCCTTGTCTAAGTCAAATACCTAGTCAAGGATTATCCAAACAAGGCAAGACAAGGGGTGCCCAACTCTTGTGCGTCCCCTCCTTCTTTTTTTGCTATGGACCACCAGCGAAAGATGCATATTATATGCCATAAAAGCCACAAAAATCTCAAAAAAAATTTGAGTAAAATCAGTGCCATAAGGAAAGAATTTTGGTTTCCTAAAACTCTATCTCATAAAATTTGAAATCCAAACTAATTCCTACTTTGACTTGATCCACAACCACATTCCATGTAAGAGAGAAAGAGAGAAAAGTTTTGGGCATGCATAAAGATCTAGGAGAGAGGGTTTTGTCACACAAAATAAGAGAGAGTGGGCATGGGATAAGAGAGAATGGGCGTGGGGGGCTAAGGTGGCGCAAGGTGGAATCCTAGTCTTACTAGGATTCAATCTATGACCTGTTCAAATTTGGTTTCTCAAACCAAATCAAACCAAATCCAAATTAACCTAATTAAAATAGGTCCTAACCCAATTAAGAGTTTAATTTAATCAGATTAAATTAGATTTAAATCTGATTTAATTTTTAATCAAATTAAAAATTAGGTTGACCCAAGTCCTATTTGAACTAGGACTAGTTTTTTCTTGCACTTGGCTTATCCAATAAACCAATTAGACTTGATCCAATCAAGTTCAAACTAAATATAATTAAATCATATTTAATTAAACTTAATCTCAGCCCTTTTGCCTAATCAAATTAAGTCAATTAGTAATCGAATTGCTAATCGATCCTCCTGCAACACTTGCATTAGGTTAAATGTCAATCGTATTGATCGTTTAACCCTAGAACGATTCTTAATCATTGATCAACCATCTGATCGGATCATGAACTCTGATGTGTGTGACCTCATAGGTCTGAACCTAAATTGGTAGTACAAAAATAAATTTCTATACCAATCAAAGTGAGCATCTAGCAATGGTACCCGACGATCGGATAGATCGAATGTATAGAACAACATCCTTAGAACCCATGCGGATATAGTTTTCATATAATTCATCCACTTGACCAAAATGCTCATAGGATACCTCAGAGTTCAACTATCAACTCTGATCAGGTTGTCCACATTGTATTTCAAAATATCAAATCCATCTGATGGATTACCCTGGCCAAAGTTTTGCTAAATTGAAATACAGCGACTTATTCTTCTCCAACTCTTGGAGTGGTCAATCCCATCTCGATCATACTCTAACTTTGCAAGTACTTGATTGTACCCAGAAGCCTTCCATCACTAAATTAGAAATTCAGTTAGTCCAGTATCAAAGCACAGTGAGTTGCTTGCAAGTCACTGAGGTGATCTCAGGTCTAAAGGATACTTATATCTATATCCCATCAGAGATATTCTCGACAATAGAATTCTCTGAAGTTGGTCATGTTCAATGATGATGTTGAAAGGAATATGCCCTACAAGCCAATCAAAATTTATATTTTGATGGATTTTCCTGGTAATCTTTCAGACTTATGTATTGACTCTTTAAATAATAAAAGGCATTTTCATCATATGTTGCATCTTACTTTAGTAATGATTATGATGAACTCCATAAATCAAAAAAATAGGTTTAGGGTTATGATGAGATCATACCTATGAGACCTAAAATTCTAAAAGTCTTGATTTAGAATATTCCTAGTCATAGGAGCATTGAGTAGGAGATCAATGTTCCGGATAGATTAGCACTTTCTATGTATGCTCGATGGAGAGGGTGGCAGATCTCATATGCCACTTGTGTGAGACACTAATACAAGAAAGTGGGTGCTCATTAGAGAATGAGTTCACTGAATTGATCTGACTTAAGAAACATCTTATGGAATTTACTTAACTGTCAAGAGATATTTTCTTATAGTGGGAGTTGTGCATGTAATCCTTTGACCTGAGACTACCATAGAACCTTATATACATGAATCCATATTTTTTGGTTCATACTCATTCATGACCTTGTCATGTATGGGGTGTTCTAGATATGGTAGAATGTGTATGGAGGTTGTGAGTAGGTCAACATGGAATCGATCACTCCTGGTAAGAGGAAATCGCATCCTACTTGTTCTGATCGACTGATGATTCAGGAAGCCTTTGATCAAAGCAAAATAAAAATTAGAAAGAGTTTTTAATATTTTATTAATTGAATCATCATATAAGATTAAGAGAAATATGAGTATGATATTGGATTTGACATCATTCCATATCCAGAGTCATATTCGGGGTGCAGGGAGATCGCAGGATCAAATTGCACGATAACTTTCCACTGAAGGGTATTTTTGATATTTTCATCAAAAATTTTATATCTTCTAGGTAGACATGATACATTGCTAGACGTCAATCTTATCTTATGGGTTTGATCAAATTAAAGAGTTTAATTCAATCACCAATTAGGAAGAGTTCTAATTGCTGAAATCGGGTTAGCTCGATTGGATCTAGATCGGTTAGATTAAATTCTAATCAAATCAAATCGACTTGAACTTGGACCTATTGCTAGCTAGATGTGGAACCCAATCGGTCACACACAAAGGATATTGATCAGGGGTCTAATTGGATTAGATCATGTTTGCAAAATTGACATGCTAGCACATGTTGCAAAATACTAGCTCCTTATTTCGAATTGGGTTTAAAATTAATTCCAGATTGGGCTAATTAAAGCCAAATTAATTCAAATAAATTTTATATTTGAGTTGTTTCAGCCCTTTTGTGCATGTACCAAAAATTTGGAGCTTGGAAACCAATTCTCCTCGTGTCAAGAATTTTTCTAGTGCATGGGTGCAGTTTTTGTGTGCAGAAATAGTTTTCGCATCCCATGAGATGGGACGCCTTATCCTCGAGCTTATCCTATGTTCCATGATAAAATAAATTTTTTTATGATTCCTAACTTTATTTTGAGCATCAGAAATTTTTTTTATGTTAAAATTCATTCTGGTTTAATCGTGGAAATTTGTTGAAGTTGGAAATCCTGTCAGCCTGATCCATGCGCCTGACCAAGAGTCCAACTTGTGAAAGACTCTAACCCATTTGTCACGTCACTTTTTAATCTGAATTTTTTTTCATGACATTCTCATGTTAGTGCCTTAATTTTTGGCCATTGGATGGATAAAATTACGTTTATATGTGGTGGAAAAAAATTATGCCATGCGAAGCTGCGTGACTCATTGGAGAATCATCGAGAAAAATGTTCTGAAGAGTCCTTCTGCATGAAGCGTCTCTTGGATTTTTTTTTGACGATTGTCATGTGTCAAAAACTTTTAGATAGGCATGAGAATTCATCAGGAGGTGTGATATTTTTTGATGGATGCGAGATGGCACGTGGAAGGGGCGCGAAAAATTTCCGAAGGCAACCCATCGCTAAGTATTTAAAGGGGGGGTGCACCGGGGGATTGGATTCATTTTGATTTCCAATTCCTCCTTTCTTTCTAACATCCTCTCCCTATTGTCCAATTAGTCTCTTCCTTCTCTTGTTAGAACAAGTCCAAAAATAGAAAGGACAAGTTCGATTTTAGGACAAGAGTCTAGGAAGAGAATTAAGGAAGACAAGGAGAGAAGAAAGGTCGGGATAGGAAGGCTAGGAGAAGAGGAAGAGCGTCTTGAGGTCCTGGTGTTCAAAAAAATTCTCAGAGTGAGAATTTTGGAGGAGGAATCATCTCAAAGAGTTGGTGTCCTGATCATAGCCCTGTGTGGATCACCGTTGGAGGGCGAACACTTGGGCGCCTGGTGGAGGTTCTGCCGAAATTTGGATTAAGCACTGCAGGTGTTCTTCTATAACTTAAATTTAATCTTGAATTTATGTTATATATGATTGTTAATCATCAAAGAGATACTGGTTTAAGGATTTAATATGTAGGATTTCTTTATTAAAATTTTGAAATCCATTATGTTTTCACTGTGCATGCCTACTCTGAAACCCTACAGTGGTATCGGAGCCGGCCTTGTTTGGTTCAATCATATATACATAATATTTATGTGATCCATAATATGATTTATACTATAAAATAATTTATGCTTTCATATGATGATATGAAATAATACATATATCATTCACCACTTCATCATCTTGACATAAGGTTGTCCTAGCATAACGGGATTATGCTGCAAGGTTGTCCTAGGATGATGAATGTCCATATGTTACACTTGCACATGTAGAAAATTTTAATGTTGATATATAAATGGGTATTATGTAGTTAGAATGTGCATGAGACCAAATAAAAGCCCTCATTAGAAAATTATATTAAGTGGTAGTGATATGCAACTATGGGTTAACCAATTCTTGATCAATTGATCAATTGGTGTCTAGGAAAGTGCTATAGGTGGTTTTTTAATTGGTTCCGTTGTCTGACCTGGCTAATTTATTGATGTCTAAGGAAAGCAACGGGGGGACCCCCACCTTACTTACCTGGCCAATTTGATTAAGCGATCTTGATATTGAAAAACCCTAATGTTGAAAACACTATTAAGGGCCTTCCTTCATGCTAGGTTAATGTTACATCATGAACTATGGCTAGTTTGTTGTGTTAACATGAGGCTTGTCATAAGGATTGATATAACATAATCCTAGTACATAGAAGATGCTTACGGCAATTTTAAATATATTGCTTTGTTTTGTTAACACAAGGGCAGTTATATTAGAATTTGACTGTATTGAAATGAAGGGTCTAACTTAACTAAAATATTATAGCTTGTTGTGTTAACACAAGGCTAATAATATTTTAGAGGCCAAGATATAATATTGAAAATTGCATGAGATGTAATTGGAAAGAGTTTCCTACCTATGAACTCATAAGGGTTTGTTGTGTTAACACAAGATCATTATGAAGAATTAGGGTCTCAATCCCACTAAGATAAATATAACATATATCTCGTTCATCATAGTAGAGGGTTATGATGTTCGATAAAATAGTGGAAGGTACAATTAAATCTAAAGACCTTATTTAATTGTATGAGTTAATATGAGTTGTTTGCTTATGTAATATTCTTTAATTATTGTAGATTAAATTCTACAAATGGCATCTTCACTATCATTGCGAGGAATTTTAGATTCCAACAAGTTGACCGATCTCAATTATGTGGACTGGTTGAGGAATTTAAAGATTGTACTCACTCAGGAGAAACTCTCCTATATTCTTGACATCCCTGAACCACAAGAGGTTGGGGATGATGCCATAGAAGAGGAGGTATCCACATACAGGATGTGGAAGAATGACATTTTGACTATCAAGTGCACCATACTGGCCTCTATGAGCAATGAGTTGCAGAGGCAGCATGAGAGCATGGATACTCAATCCATACTCCTCAATCTTAAAGAGTTGTATGGAGAACAGAGTAGAATTGCTAGATATGAGATATCTAAGCAGTTATTCTGTGCTAGAATGACTGAGGGATCATCCGTACAAGACCATGTCCTGAAGGTCATTGATCTGATCACTAGATTGGGTCAACTTGGTTTTGTGATGGATGGAGAATTAAGTCAGGATTTGATCCTGCAATCTCTTTCCGAGTCATTCACTCAGTTTGTTGTAAACTATCGTATGAACAAACTGAATACCTCCTTACCTGAGTTGTTAAATATGCTTAAGACAGCTGAGAGCCATATTAAGAAAGAAAAGGCTCCACTTCTTCTTGTGGGTAAAACCTCTAAGAAGAAGTCAGATTTTAAGGGTTCAAAGAAAGCACTGAATCCTAAGGGTGGCAAGATGAAGAAGAAGGGGAAGAAAGTCTCCGGACAGGATACCTGCTTTCACTGCGGCAAGGCGGGACACTGGAAAAAAAATTGCAAATTATATCTTGCAACTATAAAGGCAGGTGCAAGCGATGCACCAAAAGGTATGTATGAGATACATACAATTTTGTCATTAAGTTCTTCCAATTCAGACTCTTACGTATTAGATACTGCCTGTGGTTCTCATATCTGCAAGTCGTTGCAGGGGCTGCAGAACATTAGAGTGCTGAAGAAGGGTGACTTCGAGCTCTACGGTGCTGGAGAAGAGTCAATCCAAGCAGAGGCTGTAGGGACATATATGTTAAAGTTACCTTCTGGAAAGATCTTAGAGCTAGAAAACTGTTATTATATGCCTAAGATCATTAGAAATATTATTTCTGTATCGTTACTATTGCAACGAGGTTATGAAATAAATGAAAAGAGCAATAGTTGCTCAATTTCTTTTTCTAATAAAATTATCTGTCATGGCGTTATTAATAATGGTCTTCTAATTCTATCTAATGACAATATTTTTCATGTTAATGAAAGTAAAAAGTGAAAGAGAGAAGAGTTGAATAATACTTTACTTTGGCATTGTCGACTTGGTCATATAAGTGAGACAAGGATTAACAAGTTATACAAAGAAGAGTTCTTTGATCCTTATGATTATGAATCATTAGGTACTTGTGAATCTTATCTTATGGAAAAATGATTAAGACTCCATTTAGTGGACATGGAGAAAAGACAAGTGAGTTATTAGGACTTGTACATACTGATGTATGTGGTCCTGTGACAAAAAAAGCCAGAGGAGGATACTCTTATTTTATAACGTTCACTGATGATTTATCTAAGTTTGGATATGTGTATCTTATAAAAAACAAGTCCGAAGCCTTTGATAAATTTAAAGAGTATCAAAGTATGGTCGAGAAACAAACTGGAAAAAGTATTAAAATCCTTCGATCTGATCGAGGAGGAGAATACTTATCCAATAAATTTTTAGATCATCTTAAAGAAAATAGAATTCTCTCAGAATGGACCCCTCCCTATACACCACAGCTAAATGGTGTAGCAGAAAGGAGGAATCATATTTTATTAGATATGGTGCGGTCCATGATGTGCCTTACAGATTTGTCAATTTCTTTCTGAGGATATGCCCTAGAAACTGCTGTCTATATCTTGAATAGAGTACCTTCAAAATCTGTACCAAGCACTCCATATGAGATATGGAGAGAAAAAAAGCCTAATCTTAAGTATCTTAAGATATGGGGCTGTCCAGCTAATGTTAAAGGAAATTTTGGACATAAGCTGAGTGCTAGGGCAGATAAATGTTTGTTTGTAGGTTATCCTAAAGAGAGTATAGGATACCACTTTTACCATCCTACTAAACATAAGGTGTTTGTCAGTAAATATGCCACTTTTATGGAAAAAGAGTTTATCCTAGAAAGAGGCAGTGGGAAGAAAATTGAACTTGGAGAAGTTCAAGACCTACAAATGCAAGCACAAGATGATCCTTAACCAAAAATATCCATTAATGAAGTACAAATACAAAGTACACCTCCTCTTCGAAGGTCGGATAGGGTGCGGAATGCACCTATGAGATATGGGTTCGTTATTGAGAATAATGAAGCCCACATCATTGAGAATGATGAACCTTTGACCTATAAAGAAGCCATCATGAGAAGGGACTCAAACAAATGGCTAGAGGCTATGAAATCTGAAATGGTCTCCATGTATTCCAACCAAGTGTGGACTTTGGTTGATGCACCAGAGGGTGTGACCCCTATTGGATGCAAATGGGTCTATAAGAAAAAGATTGGAGTGGATGGCCAAGTTGAAACCTATAAAGCTAGATTAGTAGCCAAAGGTTTCAGGCAAAAACAGGGTATTGATTATGATGAAATATTTTCACCTGTTGCCATGCTCAAATCTATACGGATTATGCTTGCACTAGTAGCATACCATGATTATGAGATTTGATAAATGGATGTGAAGACCGCCTTCCTTAATGGTTATCTTGAGGAAGAGGTTTACATGTCTCAGCCAGAAGGGTTTGTCTCAAAAGGGAGAGAAAATCAGGTATGCAAGCTTAAGAAATCTATTTATGGATTAAAACAGGCCTCGAGGAGTTGGAACATCCGATTTGATGTTACAGTCAAAGAGTTTGGCTTTATCAAAAATGTGGATGAACCTTGTGTATACAAGAATACTAGTGGGAGTGCCATTATCTTCTTAGTTTTATATGTGGATGACATACTTCTTATTGAGAATGATATCCCAATGTTACAATCGGTCAAGACATGGCTATCAAGTAAGTTTTCCATGAAGGATTTGGGTGAAGCATCCTATATACTAGGTATAAAGATCTATAGGGATAGATCTAAGAGGATGTTAGGCTTGTCCCAATCCAGGTACATAGACTTAGTGCTAAAGAGGTTTAGCATGGATGGAAGTAAAAGAGGTTATTTACCCATGAGTCAAGACATACATCTCTCTAAAAGGATGTCTCCTAAAACATCGGAAGAGAGAAATAGAATGAGTTCTATTCCCTATGCTTCGGCAGTAGGGTCGATCATGTATGCTATGCTATGTACTAGGCCTGATGTTGCCTATGCCTTAGGCATAGTTAGTAGATTTCTGGCTGATCCAGGAGAAGATCATTGGAAAGCAGTGAAAAATATTCTTAAGTACCTAAGAAGGACTAAAGATATTTTTTTAGTATATGGAGGATCTGATTTAAAACTAGAAAGTTATTCTGACTCTAGTTTCCAATCAGACCCTGATGATAGTAAGTCCACTTCAGGGTATGTCTTTACTCTTAATGGTGGAGCTGTTAGTTGGAAAAGTTCCAAGCAGCAGACTGTAGCTGACTCAACCCCTGAGGCAGAATATATAGCTGCAAGTGAAGCCGCCAAGGAAGCTGTCTGGATGAAGATGTTCATCACTGAGTTGGGTGTTGTTCCTGAGATTAAGAATCCAGTACCACTTTACTATGATAATACTGGAGCAGTTGCTCAAACAAAAGAACCAAGGTCTCATCATAAATCCAAGTATATTCTAAGACGCTTCCATCTCGTTCGTGAAATAATCGAAAGACAAGATGTTGTCATTGAACGAGTAGAAACAAAGAATAACATAGCAGACCCATTCACTAAGGCTCTACCACAGCAGCAGTTCGATCGCCATCTCGATTGTATGGGGATAAAATATAAGGGCGATTGGCTTTAGTGCAAGTGGGAGATTGAAAGGAATATGCCCTACAAGCCAATCAAAATTTGTATTTTGATGGATTTTCCTTGTAATCTTTCAGACTTATGTATTGACTCTTTAAATAATAAAAGGCATTTTCATCATATGTTGCATCTTACTTTAGTAATGATTATGATGAACTCCATAAATCAGGAAAATAAGTTTAGGATTATGATGAGATCATACCTATGAGACCTAAAATCCTAAAAATCCTGATTTAGAATATTCCTAGTCATAGGAGCATTGAGTAGGAGATCAATGTTCCGGATAGATTAGCACTTTCTATGTATGCTCGATGGAGAGGGTGGCAGATCTCAAATGCCACTTGTGTGAGACACTAATACAAAAAAGTGGGTGCTCATTAGAGAATGAGTTTACTGAATTGATCCGACTTAAGAAACATCTTATGGAATTTACTTACCTGTCAAGAGATGTTTTCTTATAGTGGGAGTTGTGCATGTAATCTTTTGACCTGAGACTACCATAGAACCTTGTATACATGAATCCATATTTTTTGGTTCATACTCATTTATGACTTAGTCATGTACGGGGTGTTCTAGATATGGTAGAATGTGTATGGAGGTTGTGAGTAGGTCAACATGGAATCGATCACTCCTGGTAAGAGGAAATCGCATCCTACTTGTTCTGATCGACTGATGATTTAGGAAGCCTTTGGTCAAAGTAAAATAAAAATTAAAAAAAGTTTCTAATATTTTATTAATTGAATCATCATATAAGATTGAGAGAAATATGAGTATAATATTGGATTTGACATCATTCCATATCCAGAGTCATATTCGGGGTACAGGGAGATCGCAGGATCAAATTGCACGATAACTTTCCACTGAAGGGTATTTTTGGTATTTTCATCAAAAATTTTATATCTTCTAGGTAGACATGATACGTTGCTAGACGTCAATCTTGTCTTATGGGTTTGATCGAGTTAAAGAGTTTAATTCAATCACCAATTAGAAAGAGTTCTAATTGTTGAAATCGGGTTAGCTCGATTGGATCTAGATCGGTTAGATTAAATTCTAATCAAATCAAATTGACTTGAACTCAAATCTATTGCTGGCTAGATGTGGAACCCAATGGGTCACACAAAAAGGGTATTGATCAGGGGTCTAATTGGATTAGATCATATTTGCAAAATTGACATGCTAGCACATGTTGCAAAAAACTAGCTCCTTGTTTCGAATTGGGTTTAAAATTAATTCCAGATTGGGCTAATTAGGGCCAAATTAATTCAAATAAATTTTGGATTTTAGTTGGTTCAGCCCTTTTCTACATGGACCAAAACGTTGGAGCTAGGAAACCAATTCTCCACGAGTCAAGAATTTTTCTTGTGCGTGGGTGCAGTTTTTGTTTGCAGAAATAGTTTTCGCATCCCATGAGATGGGATGCCTCACCTTGGGCTTATCCTATGTTCCATGATGAAATAAATTTTTTGGTGATTCCCAACTTTATTTTGAGTGTCAGGAATTTTTTTGAAGTTAAAATTCCTTCTGGTTTAATCGTGGAAATTCATTGAAGTTGGAAATCCTGTCAGCCTGATCCATGCGCCTGACCAAGAGTCCAACTTGTGAAGGACTCTAACCCATTTGTCACGCCACTTTTTAATCTGAATTTTTTTCCACGATATTATCATATTAGTGCCCTAATTTATGGCTATTTTATGGACAAAATTACATTAATGGGTGGTGGAAAAAAATTATGCCATGCAAAGCTGCGCGACTCATCGAAGAATCATCGAGAAAAATGTTCCGAAGAGTCCTTCTGCATGAAGCATCTCTTGGATTTTTTCCTGATGATTGTCATGTATCAAAAACTTTCAGATAAGCATGAGAATTTATCAGGAGGTGTGATATTTTTTGATGGATGCGAGATGGCACGTGGAAGGGGCGCAAAAAATTCCCGAAGGCAACCCATCGCTAAGTATTTAAAGGGGGGGTGGACCGGGGGATTGGATTCATTCTGATTTCCAATTCCTCCTTTCTTTCTAACATCCTCTCCCTATTGTCCAATTAGTCTCTTCCTTCTCTTGTTAGGACAAGTCCAAAAATAGAAAGGACAAGTTCGATTTTAGGACAAGAGTCTAGGAAGAGAATTAAGGAAGTCAAGGAGAGAAGAAAGGTAGGGATAGGAAGGCTAGGAGAAGAGGAAGAGCGTCTTGAGGTCCTGGTGTTCAAGAAAATTCTCAGAGTGAGAATTTTGGAGGAGGAATCATCTCAAAGAGTTGGTGTCCTGATCATAGCCTTGTGTGGATCACCGTTGGAGGGCGAACACTTGGGCGCCTGGTGGAGGTTCTGCCGAAATTTGGATTAAGCACTGCAGGTATTCTTCTATAACTTAAATTTAATCTTGAATTTATGTTATATATGATTGTTAATTATCAAGGAGATACTGGTTTAAGGGTTTAATATTTAGAATTTTTTTATTAAAATTTTGAAATCCATTATATTTCCACTGTGCATGCCCACTCTGAAACCCAATAGATGTACCCTTATATCTCACCTGTATACCATACCAGTGTCTCCACACTCCTTGGTTAAAAGGACAACCAACCCATATGGCCTACAGCGACCTATGCTCGATAGAAGCTGTCGTCCTTATTAACAGCCTATCATTTGGTCGTGAACAGTTTTAAGGACTAATCGATAAATTCTCTCTTTATCAAACCTAAATAGTCCTAAGAACTTCATCACAACAACGGAGTTCATTAGAAGATGAAAACTTATGATGAAAATGCCAAAAATATATTTTATTTATTAACAAATCAATTACAATACAAGATTGCTCAACTGTCAACAGGTTGACGATTGGCTTTTGGGATATATTTTTCAACAACTTCCACTTGTCCTAAAGCCACTCGGCACAATATCTAGTTCCCATCTTCGACTTGTGGTTGTCGAACTCCTTTATCGCCAGGACTTTAGTGAAGGGGTCGGCCAGATTTTTCTTTCCGTCGATCTTCTGAAGGTCGACGTCACCTTGATCCACAATCTCCCAGACCAGGTAGAAGTGGTGCAAAATGTGCTTCGTCCACTGGTGTGCTTTGGGTTCCTTCGTCTGAGCTATGGCACCAGTGCTGTTGCAGTAGAGCAGGACCGGACCATCGAGGGAGAGTGCTACTCCAAGCTCGATGATGAATTATCTCAGCCACACAACTTTTTTTGCAGCATCCGATGCTGCGATGTACTCTACCTCACAAATAGAGTCTGCCATAGTATGCTGCTTGGAACTCTTCCAGCAGATGGCTCCACCATTCAGAGTAAAGATATAACCCAACATGCTTCTGCTGTCATCATGGTCAGATTGAAAGCTGAAGTCTGTGAACCCCATAAATTTCAGATCTAACTCACCATAAACCAACCATTGATCCTTAGTATTTCTCAAATACTTAAGGATGGCTTTAACCACTTTTCAGTGGTTTTCTCCAAGATCAGATTGGTATCTACTCACTACTCCTAGTGAGTATGCCATATCTGACCTTGTACATGTCATGGCGTACATGATAGATCCCACGATCGAAGCATATGAGACTCTACTCATACGCTCTCTCTCTTTAGGAGTTGTCGGACGATCCTTCTTAGAGAGAGAAATTTCATGGCCTATCTGTAGATAGCCCTTCTTGGAATTCTCCATGCTGAACCTCTTCAGCACAGTGTCTATGTACATAGACTGGGATAACCTAAGCATCCTTTTAGATCTATCCCTATAGATCTTCATCCCTAGGATGTAGGATGCTTCACTCAAGTCCTTCACGGAGAACTGTGATGACAACCAAACTTTTATTCTCTATAGTGCGGGGATGTCATTTTTGATTAAGAGAATGTCATCTACGTACAAGATAAAGAATACCACAACTGGACCATTTACCCATTTATAGATCAGGGCTCTTCTCCGTTCTTAACGAAGCCATATGTTTTGATCACCTTATCAAAATGCATGTTCCAACTCCGAGAAGCTTGCTTCAATCCATAAATGGATCTCTGATGCTTGCACACCTTGGACTCATCTGTGGATGTAAACCCCTCAGGTTGTATCATATACACCTCTTCGGTCAACTCTCCATTCAAGAAAGCTGTCTTTACATCCATCTGTCAGATCTCATAATCCAAATGGACAGCTATTGCAAGCATTATCTGAATAGATTTGAGCATTGCCACAGGGGAGAACGTCTCGTCATAGTCAATACCATAATGTTGACGATACCCCTTGGCAACCAGATGGGCTTTATAGGTCTCCACCTTTCCGTCTACACCCCTCTTCCTTTTGAAGACCCATTTACACCCAATGGGTTTAACCCCTTCGGGTGGGTCAACCAATGTCCATAATCGTTGACCGTCAAGGACTCCATTTCAGATTGCTTGGCTTCAAGCTATTTTTTGGAATCAGATCTCTGCATTGCATCCATATAGGTGATCGGATCCTCATCGTTCTCATCGAGTTCGATGGGATCACCATCTCGAACCAAGAAACTGTAGTATCTGTCCGACTGACGCAGTACTCTACTGGATCGCCTTAATGGTGTAGGTACATTGGGCTCTAGATCTGATCTAATCAAATCCAACTCAGGTTCAGCTATTGGTGTCGGTCCTTCTATTCGTTGGATTCATCAAGTTCAACCTTAGAGGCGATAATTTTTTCACCAAGGAACTCCTTTTCTAAAAAGGTTGCCTTAAAGCTGACGAACACCTTTTGTTCATCAGCATGGTAGAAAAAATATCTTTTGGTCTCTTTGGGATACCCTATGAATGTGCATTTGTCAGACCTAGGTCCAAGTTTATCTATAACTAACCGTTTGACATAGGTCGGGCACCCCCAGACCCTAAGGTGTGAAAGTGCTGGCTTTATCTCATATGGAGTCTTAATTACAGACTTACTTGAAATCCTATTTAACAGATAATAGGCCGATTCGAGTGCATATCCCCAGAAGGATATCGGTAAGCTGGCAAAATCCATCATGGATCGGATCATGTCTAACAGAGTCTGATTTCTCCTTTCAGACACACTATTATGCTGTGGTATTCCTGGAGGAGTCCATTGGGAGAGAATCTCATTCTCTCCTAGATATGTGAGAAACTCACCAGAAAGGTATTCCCCTCCTCAGTCAGACTGAAGAGTTTTAATACTCTTTCCAGTTTGTTTTTCTACTTCACTTCAGAATCGTTTGAACATTTCAAATGAATCCGACTTATATTTCATCAGATAGACATATCCATATCTGGATAGATCATCCGTGAAAGTGATGAAGTAGAAATATCCACCTCTAGCACTTGTGCTCATGGGCCTGCATACATCAATATGTACTAGGCCCAAGAGCTCAGTAGCTCTCTCACTTTTGTCAGTAAAAGGTGACTTGATCATTTTACCAAGAAGACAGGACTCACAAGTTGGAAGTGATTCACAATCACTGACTTCGAGGATTCCCTCTTGAGTCAACCTGTTTATCCTATTCTTATTTATTGACCTAGCCTACAGTACCATAAGTAGATATCTAATACACTATCTAATCTAGGGTACTTGCCAGTAGAATAGACTACGTTAACAGGTTGTGATAACATATACATACCATTGTTCAAATGTCCATAAAAAATAGTAACACCATTCATAATGATATTACAAACTTATTTTTTTATTAAAATTTTATAATCATTTTTGGCCAGAAGACCTACAGAAATAACATTTAAAAAGAAACTAGGATAGAAATGACAATCATTAAGAACAACGGTATGGGACTCAAATACAAGTTTCAAGATTCCAAATGCTAGAACTAAAACTGATCTTTCATCTCCAACATTCAGGAACCTCTCACCTTGCTCGAATCTCCCACTGACCTGCAACCCCTGCAACGAATTCCAAATATGGTAAGGGCTACCGGTATCCAATACCTAGTCAGTTATATCACAAATAGAGAAATTGCAAGGAGTTATCATATAAATACCTTGCCCAGCAATAGCTTGCTTCTTTCTCTACCTGTTCGGATTAAGGGAGGCAATGTACTGAGGATAATTTCTCTTCTAGTACCCCTGTTTTTTGCAAAAGAAGCATTCAGCTTGACTGTTGCTCCTAGATTGATTTTGATGATTACAAAGCAGATTGAAGGGATACAAATATTTTTAAAATGAAAAAGTCCTTATGCTCTTCAAGGGCAAAATCATAATTTCACTAAAATCCTGATTTGATAGTATCATTTGGTAGAACAAATGATTTGAAATCTATTGGTAAAAATTTCATTATGTTTGGACTTATATTTTTGAAGTTATGAAGGTTTGAAGTGCATGAGTCGACTCATGAGTCAACTCATGGCACTGTGAGCTGATTGGCACGCAAAAATTCTCCTTGGCACGCTAGTTTTCTGGCTTGGCACGATGTGTGAGTCGACTCATGAGTCGACCCACAAGGCATGAGTCGACTCATGAGTCGACCCCTGCTAATTTGAGCCAAAAATTTCCAGAAAAGCATTCTCTGGTTTTTGCAACAGAGGTCGACTCATGAGTCGACCCCTGAAGCAGACTCATGAGTCGACCCCTGCGACGGGAAATGTCAGCAACAGCTATTTTTTTGCCCATTTTAATTGCCATTTATGCTTCCTAAAAATCCTCTAACGGCTCTTTATCTACCTAAATTATTTTCTCTTGCTTCTAATGCTACAAAATGCTTTAAATGGTGAAAGAAATTATAGATTAAATAGCGGATCAAACGTGAAATCAAAAACAAGAGAAGGAGAGAAGAATAGAAAAAAGGATCCAAAATTTGCAAGAAAAAGCCTGAGATCAACGAAAAATCTAAAAAGAAAAAGAGAGAGGATCCACAATATACCAGAGAGATTGTGAAAGAGAAAAGCAAGATCTTTCAAGGAGAGAATTCTTCACGCCTATTGTTTCAACCTTGATCTAGAGATCGTTCAAAGCTTTCAAGAGATCTTCAATCAACAATCAACCTCTTCTCAAGCATTCAAGCGTTCATCCACTTTGAGAAAATCGAAAAAGGGGTTCTTCATTTGAGTAAAGCTTTTATTGTTATGTTCGCTCATTTAAGGAGCTGTTATTGTATTAATCTGTGCTCAAAATTTTCTAACTCTTTGTGAGTTTTTGTTCTTGTTTTTGGAAGATTTCCAAAACAAGAAAAGGTTGATCCGAACCTGAAATCAGAGTGTTTTGGGTTTACTTGTACCCGAGAAATAAGTGATCTAGCTTGGGATAGCTAGTGTCGGAGTTTTCGACGTTTTGTATTCGGGTTGAATACAAGGGATAGTGGATTGAAATTCCCAAGTGGGATCTTGGGGAGTGGATGTAGGTGCAAGGTTAGCACCGAACCACTATAAATCCTTGTGTTTGTGATGTGCTTTATCTCTTCACTTTATTTCTTTATTATATTCTTGCATTCCTGCTTTAGGTAATTAATATTGAATTAAAGTCTTTGTTTTGATCTTCATAAGTAATCTGTTGGGCTTAAAATTTTTTAGAAACCCAATTCACCCCCCCCCCTCTTGGGTTGCATAGCTGGGCAACAAGTGGTATCAGAGCCGGTGCTCTAGCCCTTCTTTGATCTAACAATCAAAGAGCCAAAGATCTATGGCAACCCATGTCGGTATTTCTCTAGCCGAGGGGCAATCTACAAACCGACCTCCACTTTTCAATGGGTCTAATTACACCTATTGGAAAGCTCGGATGAAGATATTCATACAAGCACTCGACTATGATATGTGGAGTATCATAGTGAATGGTCCTCACACACCCACCAAGATTATAGATAGTGAGGAGTCAACCAAACCCGAGAAAGAATGGGATGAGGTTGACAAGAAATTGGCACAATTAAATGCTAAAGCCATGAATGTTCTTTATTGTGCACTAGATGCGAGTGAATTTAATCGCATTTCTACTTGTGCATCTGCTAAAGAAATATGGAATAGGTTAGAAGTCACCCATGAGGGAACAAATCAAGTAAAAGAGTCAAAAATAAACATGCTTGTACATAAATATGAATTGTTCAAAATAGAGCATGATGAGTCCATAACTGCTATGTTTACTCATTTTACTGATATAATCAATGGTTTAAAGAGTCTTGGCAAATCTTATACTAACAGTGAACTTGTAAGGAAGATTCTCAGGTCACTGCCAAGAACTTGGGAAGCCAAGGTGACTGCCATCCAAGAAGCAAAGGACTTGAACACTCTACCTCTAGAAGAGCTTCTTGGATCCTTGATGACTCATGAACTTAGCATGAAGCAACATCAAGAGGATGAAGTCAAAAAGAAAAGAACCATTGCCCTCAAATCCACAACTTCGCCTGATTATGAAACGGATGACTCTGAAGATGAAGATCAGGATGAAGAGATGGCTCTCATCACCCGAAAATTTAAGAAGTTTCTAAGAAAAAGGAAACAGGGGATGAGAAAGAAATTCACAAAAGGGGATCAAAGCAAAGAAAGGGAGAAAGATCAACCCCCTATATGCTACGAGTGTAAGAAGTCAGGATATTTCAGATCCGAATGTCCACAATTGAAGAAAGGTCCAAAGAAGTTCAAAAAGAAGGCAATGATGGCGACCTGGAGTGCGAGTGATGACTCAAGCTCCGACGAGGAAACCTCAACAGAATAAGCCAATCTGTGCCTGATGGCACATGAAAATGAGGTAACTTCTGAATCCACTAGTGAATTTACTTTTGAAGAATTGCATGAAGCATTCTATGATTCAATTGATGAATTAAAGAAACTAGGGAAGAAAAACAAAGAGCTGAAATTGGAAAATCAGTCCTTAGTGAAACAAGCTGAAAATCTTTCAATTGAAAAATTCATCTTGATTCAAGAAAATCAAAACTTAAAGGATGAAATGAACAAGCTGAAATCTATAGTAGATAAGTTCACCTTAAGTTCAAACAAACTAAATATGATCTTTGAAAATCAGAAAGCTATATATGATAAGGCTGGACTTGGTTATAAACCCCTGAAGAAATAAAAATTTCTGAAGGATATTTATTCAAGTAACAAGTCTACAAATATTACTTGTTTTAAATGTGGAAGAATAGGACATAAATCATACACATGTTTTATTAACAAATATGCAAACACAAAGAAAATATGGGTTCCAAAAGGAACCATTCTGACTAACCTGAAAGGACCCAAGAAAGCTTGGGTACCTAAGACAGAAACGTGACCTTTGCTTGCAGGTGTGTCTAGCATCCCAAGAAGAAAACAGAAAATGGTATCTTGACAGCGGATGCTTGAGACACATGACTGGTGATGAATCACAATTCATCACGCTTGATGCTAAGGATGGAGGGATGGTCACCTTTGGAGATAATGGCAAAGGAAAGATCATCGGGATAGGTAACATTGGTATCACTCCCTCCAAATACATTGAGAATGTTTTATTAGTTAAAGGTTTAAAGCATAACTTACTTAGCATTAGTCAATTCTGTGATAAAGGATATAAAGTAAGTTTTGAATCATCTGTTTGCATTGTGACGAGTCCTATTAACGATGGCATTAAATTTATAGGACATAGGCATGGCAATGTTTATATGGTAGACTTGAATGATTTAACTAAATTAGACATGCAATGCCTAGTTTCCTTAAATGCTAAAATAAATGAGACTAGTTGGCTGTGGCATCGTAGACTTGCACACATTAGCATGCATTCTCTCTCAAAATTAATTAAAAAGGATTTAGTTCTTGGTTTGCCAAAACTGAATTTTGAAAAGGATAGAATTTGTGATGCATGCCAATTAGGTAAACAAACTAGAGTATCATTTAAATCCAAAAACACTATTTCAACTTCTAGACCTTTAGAGCTCTTACATATGGATTTATTTGGACCAACAAGAACCACCAGTCTAGGAGGAAAACGATATGGCTTTGTAATTATAGATGATTATTCTCGTTTTACTTGGGTTTTCTTTTTAGCTCACAAAAATGAAACTTTTCAAATTTTCACAAAATTTCATCGAAAAGTCATTAATGAAAAAGGGTTTTCAATTCAAAATATTAGAAGTGATCATGGAACAGAATTTGAAAATCATGACTTTGAAAATTTTTGTGATGAAAATGGAATTGGCCATAACTTCTCTGCTCCTAGGACACCCCAACAGAATGGGGTAGTAGAAAGAAAAAACAGAACCTTAGAAGAAATGGCCCGTACCATGCTTTGTGAAAGCAACCTTCCAAGATATTTTTGGGCGGAAGCAATTAACACAGCATGTTACATTTTAAATCGTGCTTTAGTTAGACAATTTTTAAAGAAAACCCCCTATGAACTTTGGAAAGGAAGAAAACCAAATATTGCATATTTTCATATTTTTGGTTGCCGATGTTTTGTATTAAATAATGGCAAAGAAAAACTTGGTAAATTTGATACAAAATCAGATGAAGCAATCCTTCTAGGTTACTCCTCCACTAGTAAAGCATTTAGAGTTTTCAACAAAAGAACTTTAGTAGTTGAGGAGTCCATACATGTTGTCTTTGATGAATCTAACGATCTTCCTTCAAGGAAGAATGAGGGTGTTGATGATGCAGATCCACTAATAGAAGGTATAAAGGAGATCACTCTGAAAAATTCAGTAACTCCAGAAGACAAGGATCAAGAAGACGAACAAAATGAGAAAGGTGAAGAAATTCAAGAACAACCTCAAGGTACAAATGACTTACCCAAGGAATGGAGGTATGTTCACAACCACCCTAAGGATTTAATAATTGGTGATCCTATGCATGGGGTAAAAACCCGTTCTTCACTTAGAGATGACTTAATCATTGTGCATTTGTATCTCAACTTGAACCTAAAACTTTTGAAGAAGCTGAAAATGATCATAACTGGATTAATGCTATGCAAGAAGAACTTAATCAATTTAAAAGAAATAATGTTTGGACCTTGGTAACAAGACCTAAAGATTATTCAATAATTGGCACAAAATGGGTCTTTAGAAACAAATTAGATGAGCATGGAAATGTAATTAGAAATAAAGCAAGACTGGTTGCTAAGGGATATAATCAAGAAGAAGGAATTGATTTTGATGAAACCTTTGCACCTGTTGCTAGATTAGAAGCTATTAGACTTCTACTTGCATATGCTTGCTTTATGAATTTCAAGTTATTTCAAATGGATGTTAAAAGTGTATTTTTAAATGGATATATCTCTGAAGAAGTTTATGTAGAACAATCCCCTGGATTTGAAAATCATGCTTTTTCCAATCATGTCTTTAGATTAAATAAAGCTTTATATGGTCTAAAACAAGCACCTAGAGCATGGTATGAAAGGCTAAGCAAATTTCTACTAAATAATGGTTTCTCAAGAGGCAATGTAGATACAACCCTATTTATTAAAAGAAACCAAAATGATATGCTAATTATACAAATTTATGTTGATGACATAATTTTTGGGTCTACTAATGAATCCCTTTGTCAAGACTTTGCTAAGCTTATGTAGGGAGAGTTCGAGATGAGCATGATGGGAGAACTCACCTTCTTCCTCGGACTCCAAATCAAACAATCAAAAAAGGGAATCTCCATCACCCAAAGCAAGTACACCAAGGAACTACTCAAAAGATTTGGAATGGAGAACTGCAAACCAATTGGCACACCAATGAGTCCCTCAAGTAAGCTTGACAAGGATAATGAAGGTAAAAGCGTAGACTTAAAATACTACAGAGGTATAATTGGCTCATTATTATATTTAACTGCAAGTAGGCCTGATATCATGTTTAGTGTTTGCTTATGTGCAAGATATCAATCTAATCCTAAGGAATCTCATTTGAATGCTGTTAAAAGAATCCTTAGATACTTAAATGGTACACAAACTATAGGGTTATGGTACTCTAAGGACTCACAAATTAATTTGTTAGGATATTCTGATGCTGATTTTGCTGGATGTAAATTAGATAGAAAAAGCACAAGTGAAACTTGCCAATTTTTTGGAGTAAACCTAATCTCATGGTTTAGCAAGAAACAAAATTCGGTGGCACTGTCTACGGCTGAGGCCGAATACATTACAGCCGGAAGTTGTTGTGCTCAAATCTTGTGGATTAAGCAACAACTCGAAGATTTTGGAATCAAACTTAATGAAACACCAATAAAATGTGATAATACAAGTGCCATAAATCTATCTAAAAATCTAATTCAACACTCAATATCTAAACATATTGAAATAAGACATCATTTCATAAGAGAACATGTTCAAAATAAAAATATAATTCTTGAATATATTTGTACTGAAAATCAATTAGCCGATATCTTTACAAAGGCCCTTAGTGAGGATAGATTCTGTGAAATTAGGAGAAATCTAGGAATTCTAGATCCATTTATCTGAAATTTCTCAATTTCCAAAGAATAGATGTCAAAAACTCTTAGAGCTCAATTTTTCAACATCTATCCTGGTCCCAAAAGCTCAAATTTTTTACTCTAAAAACTTATCATTGAGCAGAATTTCTTCTCCCAAAATTTCAAATTTTTCTGAAATTTATTCACATTTTTCCTGATTTTCTGAACTTCATGAGTCGACCCCCATGAGTCGACTCAATGGCAAACTTGTAAATCCCACAAACTTCCATCGGGTTCATTGTTTTTAAATGGGAAGCCCTGTTCGTGAGACGACTCATCTTCCCATCGTTCTTCTTCCAAAAGCCGTCTTCTCCAACTCTTCTTGCTCCAAATCCAAGAATCAATTCTGAGGCAATTCTCCCTCCTACTCTCCACCAAAAATCGCCTCCTTGGAAAAGAGATTTCTCGTGCTTTCTCGCATTGCTTGGCGCGGTTGGAACGTGCCCTAGCACTTCACCGAACTTCCAAAATCCACTTCTTTTCTCCACTAAAATTTCTCTTTACTCTCTTGTGATCCCTCCTCCTCTCAATTCAAGTCTTCTTGTCTACTACTTTATTGGATATGGCTCCAAAGATGAAACTTCCCCAAAGAAGGAAATCAATCCGTGAGCCTGAGGAGATTGTCCGAAAGAAAAGGCATGCTCAGTCTTCCAGTGTTCCCAATCCAGTTTCAGTACCTGCTCAAGGTCTCTCTTAATCCTCCATAAGCCCCAGTGTAAATCCTCTTTCTGATAGAAAAGTAGAAACCGGGAAAAATATAGATTTTCGGTTCTTTGAGAAAGAAGGCTTTACTTTTGCTACCAAGATCAAAAATCAAGGATGGGAACTTTATTGCTCTCTTAAGGAAGTCACCTATGTTGATCTAGTTAGAGAGTTCTACCAGAACCTAAATTATGGAAACGGGTCAGTGACTTCAACTGTCAAGGGGATTGACATATGCTTGGATTCTAGGATATTGAGAGAAATACTTCAGTTGCCTAGTGAAGGATATTCATATATGGAACTCCCAATTAAAGAAGAAGGGATCAGAATTATCTTAGGAGAAGCTTTTTCAAGAAATTTAAATAAATTGGAAGCAAAGCTATTATCCATTGAGATGAGGGTCCTGCATCAGATTGTAACAAAACTCTTCTTTCCTAGGAGTGGTAGACATGACTTACTTTCCGACAGAGATGTATGTGTCATGTTTCATGTCATCACTCAGACCCCCCTAAACCTCCCCGCACTTATGATAGAGGCCATGAGAGAAACTTTGAACAGATCCAAGGCACACTTGCCTTATGGTATGGCCCTTACTAGAGTATTTAGGAGGTTTGGAGTTAGTTGTGAAGGGGAGACACCTACCAAGCTCTCACATGTGGACACTTTCAACCAATACAGCCTGCACCGAATGGGAATTACAAAGACTGTTGGTGGTTGGATCAAGGGCTCTGAAGAAAGAGCTGAGGAGAGAGCTGAGGAAAGAGCTGAAGACAGAACTGAAGGCAGAGTAGAAGAAGAAGGTCCATCTTCTCCTGTACATGACTTCAGGGCAGCTTCACCAGATACCCAGTTCATTCCTGATACTGAGGCTGGCCCTTCTGAGTTTACTAGGATGCCCACATCAGTGTATCAGCCAGAGAGCAGAGCACCTCATTCAGAGTTCAGACTGGCTGACGATCAGATCGAGCATATATCTCAGCGTGTGGCTTCTTTGCTGTCTAGCCAGTGGGGTAGTACTTCTTTTGCACCTGGAGCTACCTCTTCTGATCAGACCATTACTCCCCACATCTCCACTATATTTCAGATGATTTCAGATCAGTCCGTCAGGATACAGCAGCTTGAGGACACAGTCTGGAGACTAACTGGCAGAGTTCTTGACTTGCAGGGGCAAGTCCTTGCATTGGCCCATCCCCAGCCACAGGAGTCTACTATTGAGGTCACAGACCTCACTGCAGAGGCTGGCAGGCTCAGAGGAGCACTAGAAGGTGGATATGAGCTACTGAGGAAAGAGATCCGAGGATCGAGTGAGCATGCTACCACCCAGTTCACTGCTCTACTTCAATCTGTTTCCAGAGCACTGAACGTACTTGATTCTATTAGACTCACCCTTTCTGTTCAGTCCCTAGCATCTCAGCGTTCTCAGCCACCCAGTTCATCTCGCTCTCCTACTCGTGACAGAGGCAGACGGGGTAGAGGACGCACTTCTGATCCATCATCTCCTCACCCTATATCTGATGACTCCGATCATTGACTTATCTTGATCTTTACTAGGTCCTAGGAGTTAGTATCTTGTTCTAGGATCTATACCTTGGGGCCATGTATTGACAATTAGCTGGTTAAATTTTATGTATTGAAACAATTATGATATTAATGGAATCATCTTTTACCTATATTTCTACCTCTTTGTAATGATCATATTTTGGTTATATATTTTCTTCTTGTTGAAAAATTGTCTTCTCCTTGTTGTTGTTTGCTGTTGATAATTGCTATATTAAGGGGGAGCAAACATCTGTGAAAAACTCTATAGAGGAAGAAAATAAAGAAATTAACTATGTTTGATGATGTCAAAAAGGAAGAGTTAATTATGTTTGATGATGTCAAAAAGGGGGAGAAATTAAACAAAAACAAAAATTGAAATTAAACAAAAAGCAAAACCCTAAATTATGAGAAAAAGGGGGAGAAATTAAACAAAAACAAAGATTGAAAGATTAAAACAAATATTGGAGAAATTAAACAAAAACAAAGATTGAAAGATTAAAACAAATTTGGAGAAATTAAACAAAAACAAGGATTGAAAGATTAAACAAAACCTTGAAAAATTTGGTATCGAAATATGGTATCAGACAGAACTTAAACAAAAAGTCATCCATCAAAAGCAAAATCATAAGTACAATGCAAATAAGTATTTTTTTTATGCTCTGATATATTTCAAAATTCAAACTTACTCTGATACATCTTTTGAAATTTTATTCACCTTGATACATCTTAAAAAATTTATTTTACTCTGATACACCCTACAATTTCTTTTAACTTGCTCTGATACATGATAAAATTTAATCCGATATAGTGTGAAAGTTTCTCTGATAAATTATAACATTTGATCTGATACAGTGAGAAAGTTTCTCTGATATATTTTTTTTGCTCTGATACAGTGTGAAATTTTCTCTGACATTTGCTCTAATACAGTGTGAAATTTTCTCTGATATATTATAAAATTTTCTTGCTCTGATACATTGTAAAATCTTTTCTGATATCATTGTAAAAATTATTTTTCTTGCTCTGATACATTGCAAAATTTATTTCTCTTCTCTTGCTCTGATATATCTTGAACTCAAAATGATCTAATACCCTTTTCAAATCTTTGAGAAAATGGACAAACTAATTTTGCATTTATATTACATGCCAAAAGAATCATACTCTTTTCAAGCATATATACCTATAATGGATTCTTTTGAAATTAATGCATTGACATAAATATTTTTGTTCAAATATTTTATCATCATCAAAAAGGGGGAGATTGTTGCTCCTAGATTGATTTTGATGATTACAAAGCAGATTGAAGGGATACAAATATTTTTAAAATGAAAAAGTCCTTATGCTCTTCAAGGGCAAAATCATAATTTCACTAAAATCCTGATTTGATAGTATCATTTGGTAGAACAAATGATTTGAAATCTATTGGTGAAAATTTCATTATGTTTGGACTTATATTTTTGAAGTTATGAAGGTTTGAAGTGCATGAGTCGACTCATGAGTCAACTCATGGCACTGTGAGCTGATTGGCACGCAAAAATTCTCCTTGGCATGCTAGTTTTCTGGCTTGGCACGACCTGTGAGTCGACTCATGAGTCGACCCACAAGGTATGAGTCGACTCATGAGTCGACCCCTGCTAATTTGAGCCAAGAATTTCCAGAAAAGCATTCTCTGGTTTTTGCAACAGAGGTCGACTCATGAGTCGACCCCTGAAGCATGAGTCGACTCATGAGTCGACCCCTGCGACAGGAAATGTCAGCAACGGCTATTTTTTTGCCCATTTTAATTGCCATTTATGCTTCCTAAAAATCCTCTAACGGCTCTTTATCTACCTAAATTGTTTTCTCTTGCTTCTAATGCTACAAAATGCTTTAAATGGTGAAAGAAATTGCAGATTAAATAGCGGATCAAACATGAAATCAAAAACAAGAGAAGGAGAGAAGAATAGAAAAAAGGATCCAAAATTTGCAAGAAAAAGCCTGAGATCAATGAAAAATCTAAAAAGAAAAAGAGAGAGGATCCACAATATACCAGAGAGATTGTGAAAGAGAAAAGCAAGATCTTTCAAGGAGAGAATTCTTCACGCCTATTGTTTCAACCTTGATCTAGAGATCGTTCAAAGCTTTCAAGAGATCTTCAATCAACAATCAACCTCTTCTCAAGCATTCAAGCGTTCATCCACTTTGAGAAAATCGAAAAAGGGGTTTTTCATTTGAGTAAAGCTTTTATTGTTATATTCGCTCATTTAAGGAGCTGTTATTGTATTAATCTGTGCTCAAAATTTTCTAACTCTTTGTGAGTTTTTGTTCTTGTTTTTGGAGGATTTCCAAAACAAGGAAAGGTTGATCCGAACCTGAAATCGGAGTGTTTTGGGTTTACTTGTACCCGGGAAACAAGTGATCTAGCTTGGGATAGCTAGTGTCGGAGTTTCCGACGTTTTGTATTCGGGTTGAATACAAGGGATAGTGGATTGAAATTCCTAAGTGGGATCTTGGGGAGTGGATGTAGGTGCAAGGTTAGCACCGAACCACTATAAATCCTTGTGTTTGTGGTGTGCTTTATCTCTTCACTTTATTTCTTTATTATATTCTTGCATTCCTGCTTTAGGTAATTAATATTGAATTAAAGTCTTTGTTTTGATCTTCATAAGTAATCTGTTGGGCTTAAAATTTTTTAGAAACTCAATTCACCCCCCCCCTCTTGGGTTGCATAGCTGGGCAACATTGACTCTTATCGGGCTTCATCTTTCTGGTCTGGTCCTGCACTAATGTCCTAGCCTGAACTTGCACCTTCTTCACTTTCTTCTTCTTGTTCTTCTTTCCTTTCTTAAAGGGTCGAGAACCAGAAGACAAACCTCTCACTAAGTTCACCGACTCCTTGTAGAGTTGGTGATCCTTCTCAAAGTTCTGAAGCAACCCCAGTAACCTGTGGTAGTTTACTTCAGGCTTTGTCATTCTATAATGACTGAGGAATGGGAGATAAGACTTGGGTAGTGAGTTCAGTATTGCATCATTTCCAAGCTGCTCATGCAAGGGAAAGTTGAGCTTGCTCGAACGCTCCATCAGCTCGATCATGTACAATACATGATCAGTGACAGAGGCACCATCCCGCATTTTGGCATTGAAGATGGCACAACTAGTCTTGTGCCTCTCCACATCATCAGGTGTACTAAAGGCATCTTCCAACACTTGAAGCATGTCCTTTGGTTGAGCCATCTCAAATCTACGACTGAACTCATTGCTCATGGCAGCCAGCATGATGCAGCGCACATGGTCTGATCACTGAGCCACTTCTGGTAAGTATCTCTGACTATTCCATGTGCATTGGCAGCTGGCTTCTCAGGTGCAAGATCCGTTATCATATATAGGATCCGTTCATGCTCTAAGACTATCTTCAACTTTCGGTACCAGCTACTGAAGTTGGGTCCCACCAAATTTTTATTGTCCAACAATGATCAGAGTGATAAAGAAGTGGCCATATCTACATAAAGAAAAACCATAACCTAATTAGTAATTGATTCATTAAACCTAAAGATTTGGACTTTAATCAAAAGATTTCTTTCACTATTTTATTTGAATTGATAGCCTCTACCTCCAATTCGAGGAATTACCCTAATTCCTTAGTGGGTACTAAAATCCACTTAGACTACACACAAGCCCAACTTTGGTTGGCCAACCCATGTATATCTAAGGATAGGTTCATAACCAATTGTTTCTCTAAACAATTTTTAGTAATTTTAATTTTGCCCCAATCCCTAATCAGTAGGCTTTAGCCTCCACTGAAAAGGTCTAGTTAGGTCCAACCATTAACATGACCATACTTGGTCCATCTAGCCAATAAATGATTAGGCCCAACTTTGGTTGGCTAACCTAACCACCATTCAGAAAGATGTAGTCAAAAAATCATATTATGAATGACAATTCGATCAGCCGATAAGCACCAAGCCTTTGGGCCTCCAATGATTATCCAACTGATGGACCCATTATCATCCACTTAATGGGAGGCTATGATCTAGTTATCACCATAACTATTTCATTTTAAGAACCTAATAATTTTAGAGGATTTAATTGATTTAGAGAATGAGGTTAAATGAACCAGCTTATCATGATCCTCCCACTGGCTTCACCAAGTCAGCTTAAGGGAGATCATTAAAAGGGCTGGTCTAGGAGCACCTAAATCAGTCACACTGATTTACCTAGCTAACATGGGTCAGCTCGAATAGTCAAATGATCTGATCAAAACATAATTTCACCAAGAGGCTAGGTAAGTTCAATCGGTGGGAGGGTCTGCCAAAGCTTGCCTTAGACACCATCAGAAATGGCCAAGTAAGCGAGCTGTCAATTAAAAACCACCGGTCTGGTTTACCTTAGACACTAACTAGTTTAATTAGTTTCGATTAGATCAACCTAATAGTTCGTGCTAACCACTTAGCCAAGAATCAAGTCCATTTGGTTCTCGTTAAAGACATGGACTTGACCAACTACAACTATTGTAATTGATCTAGAGAATCCTTGACCTAATCTAAGACAACAATTGATTAGATTTAGTCAATTCTCTGATTAAGTCCATCTTTAATCTGACCTTAGGTCTAACCCAATTAATGGACCTAATTCCCACTAACCAATTAACCCAATGTGTTATGGTTTGTGTCTTAGGTTCTTCAATTCACAATCCTAGAACCTAATCAAATAATTTCTTAATTCTCAATTAAGTTTTGGGCTGACGGTTGGGGTTCGGCTTTTTGAAAATAATTTTCATATTTGTAAAATATTTTTATAATATAGTTCTATCAACCAAGTTACAAAATGCAAGTGAAATAAGTATGAAACTACTTTAGATCTAATCTAAACAGGTTCATGTAATTGAAACAATTTTAACTTTAAACTACGTAAATTTTTCAGACAAATATATGATGATTCTTTGCACGAGAATTATTAACAAAAAGATTTTATTTTAGATTTAAATATCTTTTAAATCTAATAAATTATAAATTTAATCTAAATCATATCTAACAAATTTATGATTAAAGATAGATCTATACGAACTAGGATAACTTTTACACTGTGAGGGGTAAACCTTACAGCACGACAACCTAGAGTTCGTGATTGACCTAAAAATTTTAATTTTAGATTTAACAATCAGATTATAAATTAGATTTAATCTAAGAAATAATCTAAGTATGTATAAATAATTATGTAAAAAATAATCTAGGCTCTGATACCAATTGAAGGAACCAGATCTAGGGTTTCAGGGTTAGATTTTGAAATTTTTTCAAGATTAGGCAGTGGAAGACTAAAATGAATGAAAATTTATCTTATAAAATTAGAGAATCCCTAGATTTAAGATTCTATTACATGATTATTACATGGCATTAAATCAAAAATTAAAATATAAAGAGCAAGAACTACATGTTGATCATATCAACATGTTTCTATACTACATCTAATGTATGTAAAATATAATAGATCAGATCTATTACCTTGCAAGTTAGACATTCTAACTTTGCTGATCCGAACTTGAGGATGATGTTGTGAGCTGCACATACATCTAGCCTCTAGGAGTCATCCACACGAGCCCACGAATCACGATCAGAAGTCCTGGTCTAGAAAATCAGCACAGTATGCTAGTACTGCACTGATCCTTCTTCGATGGTTGATCAGATACCTCATTCTTCTTGATTTGGACTCTTCCAAGGGTGAGAAGTAGGAGAAGGAGTTTTAGATGAGACACTCTCAGAAAACTTACAGATGGAGGAAGGGAAGAGATGAACCCAGCAACTCTAGAAGAAGTCCCTCTTCTTCTTCTCTTTGCTCTAACCCAGACACCTAGTTTTGTGTCTATTAGATCTCCACACCCAAAGATACTTTCTCCTTGATTTTTGGACACCCCAAAGGTCTCTCAATTCTCTATGTAATCCATAAAAATTTTATAAAAAAATTTATTTTAAATAGAGAGATATGAAGAGTCCTTGTCTAGGTCAAATACCTAGTTAAGGATTTTCCAAACAAGGCAAGACAAGGGGCGCCCTACTCTTGGGTGTCCCCTCCTTTTTCTACCATGGACCATCAAAAAAGGGTGCATATTATGTACCATAAAATCCATAAAAATCTTAAAATAATCTGGATAAAATCAGTACCATAAGGAAAGAGTTTTGGTTTCTTAAAACTCTATCTTATAGAATTTGAAATCCAAACTAATTCCTACTTTGACTTGATCCACAACTACATTCCATGTAAGAGAGAAAGAGAGGAAAGTTTTGGGCATGTGTGAAGACCTGGGAGAAAGGGTTTTGTCACATAAAATAAGAGAGAGTGGGCATGGGATAAGAGAGAGTAGGTGTGGGGGGCTAAGGTGGCGCAAGGTGGAATCCTAGTCTTACTAGGATTCAATCTATGACTTATTCAAATTTGATTTCTCAAACTAAATCAAACTAAAATCAAATCAACCTAATTAAAATAGATCTTAATCCAATTAGAAACTTAATTTAATCAGATTAAATTAGATTTAAATCCAATTTAATTTTCTAATCAAATTAGAAATTAGGTTGAGCAAGTCCTATTTGAACAAGGACTAGTTTTTTCTTGCACTTGACTTATCCAATAAACCAATTGAACTTGATCCAATCAAGCCCAAACTAAATTTAATTAAATTATATTTAATAGGACTTAATCTCAGCCCTTTGGTTTAATCAAATTAAGCCAATTAGCAATTGAATTGCTAATCGATCCTCCTACAACACTTGCACTAAGTTAAATGTCAATCGTATTGATCGTTTAACCTTAGAATGATTCTTAATCATTGATCAACCATCCGATCAGATCATGAACTCTGATGTGTGTGATCTCATAGGTCTGAACCTAAGTTGGTAGCATAGAAAATCCATCTGATGGATTACCTTGACCAAGATTTTGCTAAATTGAAACACAGCGACTCATTCTTCTCCAACTCTTGGAGTGGTCAATCCCATCTCGATCATACTCTGACTTTGTAAATACTTGACTATGCCCAGAAGCCTTCCATCACTGAATTAGAAATTTAGTTAGTCCAGTACCAAAGCACAGTGAGTTGCTTGCAAGTCACTGAGGCGATCTCAGGTCTAAGGGATACTTATACCTATATCCCATCTGAGACATTCTCGATAGCAAAATACTCTGGAGTTGGTCATGTTCAATAATAATGTACCCTTACATCTCATCTGTATGCCATACCAGTGTCTTCATTCTCCTTGGTTAAGAAGACAACCAACCTATATGACCTACAGCGACCTATGCTCGATAGAAGCTATCATCCTTATTAACAATCTATCATTTGGTTGTGAACAGTTTTAAGGACTAATTGATAAATCCTCTCTTTATCAAATCTAAATAGTCTTAAAGACTTCATCACAACAACGGAGTTCATTAGAAGATAAAAATTTATGATAAAAATATCAAAAATATATTTTATTTATTAACAAATCGATTACAATACAAGGTTGCTCAACCATCAACAGGTTGACGATTGGCTTTTGGGATATATTTTCTAACACCATCTAGAGAATGTAGTGAATATACCCTTCAGGATGATTACCTATTTAGAGAAACTAGGCTACGTATCCCCCGTACATCTTTAAGAGATTTTTTAGTTTGAAAATTACATGCTAGAGGATTAGCTGGACACTTTGGTAGGAATAAAACTATAAAGTTAGTAGAAGCCCAGTTCTTTTGGCCAAGCTTGAAAAGAGATGTCACCTGAATTGTTATACAATGTAGAACATGTGCCGTGGCCAAGCAGAGAAAACAAAACACCGGCCTATATACACCCTTACCTATACCAGATTGTCCTTGGTAAGATGTTAGTATGGATTTTGTTTTGAGATTACCTAGGATAGCTAGGAAGCATGATCCTATTCTAGTGGTTGTAGATAGATTTTCAAAAATGGCCTATTTCTTGCCCTGTTGCCAAACATCTGATGCATCGAAAGTTGCAAGGATATACTTTGATGAGATTGTTAGACTACATGGATTGCCTAAAACCATTGTTTCTGATAGGGATGTTAGATTTATGAGCTACTTTTGAAAAACCCTATGGCATATTTTAGGTACAAAACTAAAGTTTTCTTTTGTCTATCATCCACAAACCGACGGTCAGATCGAAGTGGTTAATAGGAGTCTTGAAAATCTTTTGCGTTGCTTGATTGGGGAACATATGGGTAACTGAGATCTTTTGCTGCCCCGAGCCGAATTTGTATATAATAGCTCTGTTAATAGGTCCATTGGTATGAGTCCTTTTGAAGTAGTTCATGGATATCAACCTAGAAAACCAATAGACCTCATCCCACTACCCATGCATGCTAGGATTTCCAAATCTGTAGAGTTATTTGCACAGCATGTCAAGAGTCTGCATAAAGAGATCAGTAAAAAAATTAGTATGAGCAATAAAGTTTATCAACAGAATGTAGATTCTCATCGACATGTCCAAGAGTTTGCAGAGGAAAACTATGTGATGGTTCGATTGAGGCTTGAACGGTTTTCATCCAAAACCGTGAAGAAGTTATATGCCTGAGGAGCAGGTCCGTTTAAGATCATAAAGAAAATTGGATCAAATACGTATGTTGTGGACCTACCTTCTAATTTCAAGATTAGCTCTACTTTTAACATTATAGATCTTGTCACCTATAAAGAACCAACTCGGTACCTAGTGAGCCATTTGAAGATATCTGGATCACTCGAGAAGAGTTGCAATGCATTGATCCCGATCTACTTGAGAGTCACCAGAGCAGAATCGACCCACACTCAATAGGATCGAGTTTCCCCCATCTCGGGAGAATTGGTGCGGACACCAGAGCCATCAAAAATCGACAACATGATTTAAATTTGATTTGGATCGAAGAAGCCTCATTAGATTGATTCTACTTCAGTTATTTATTTTCAATCAATAATTTTTTAATGCATTTAGCTTTGGATCCATAGGGCCATACTTGGATTTGTCCACGTCACCTTTGGAGCCACCACTCTCCACATACCAAGAGAAGAAATATGCATGCCAGCATGTGCCATGCTCATGCCAAGTTGTGTCAAGCATCAAGCACCCACATGGAGTTTCATTTCTTCCCTAGAATTCCTTAAGAGTTCTTGGCTACTTATTTTGTTGAAGGCTGATTTCTTTCCCATGGTAGATTATTTTATCACATATAATGCTTTACTTTTTTTGTGGAGGACTGATTTCTTCCTTATAAAAGATAAGAGATTCCTAAAGAAATAGGACCCTTAGAGTCCTATATAATTCTTTGTATCTTTTATGAAAAAGACAATGAATGATTTTACAAACTCCACAAATACTTGTGTCAATCGCTCTGAGAGGAAAAGGGTGTGAGACCCAAAATCACCCCACAAGGGGAGAGTGTGAGGCCCACTTTCTATCCTACTCCTTCTACTTAAGATCCAGTGTTTCTGCGACTCTGATTCGACTCCACCATCTATCCACGCAAGCCTATCCCACCAAGAGAAAATCTGTCTCCTCCAGAATTTTCATCTATCATGCTGAGTGAAGGAGTGATTTCTTATTCTACAGATCATATGCTGTCAAGGACCTTCGTTCCTTATCAGTTGATCTTTAATTTTTTTTTTTAATCCAATATTGGTAAAGACCTAGTTCTTTATCGATGGATCTATTTGGTTAAAAGATTAAGAGCCCTAATCAAAGTAGTTTCTTAACTACCACGATCTGAATTCTTATCATCCTTTTGGATTTTTTTCATGGATTTAATATTTTTTTCTCTCTCGTTCCATTCATATTTTTTTTTTGTTTTTACTTGTGAGCATGTTTAATTTCTGCTATCTATTTATGAAATTCTCTATTGCTAGTTGTTTACTGATCTCTCGAATGGCATTCGTCTGTATCATTTAGATTGATCTCACTTTAGTCTCGTATCAATCAATCATGCCTCTTGAGCAGAGTATAGGCAACTATACTGTCTGTTCTGAAAATAATGAGCCCCTAGCTGAATAAGATTTATTGTTGATGAATAGAAGAGAGCTTGATCATTAGGATTGATTTTCTTTTTCTCTCTTTTTTAGGGTTGTCCCGCATCACCAATGGGTTACACACTTTGAGATTTAATCTTGGTCTAATTTAATTAAGATTTAATATAAATTTTAAGGGTTAATTTATTATGCTAGCATATTGTATTAACCCAAGTTTCTAAATTGGTTCAGTTCAAAGTGTTTGAGCTAAACTAGACCAGTTATTTTTGACCTAATGAGATTGGGTCTATTTTAATTGGGTTCTTATCCAACTTGGAATTATTTCAAGTGTAGAAGGACTCCTCTATACCCACCAAATCTCACACCAAAAATTAATTGCTACCCCCTCTTAATTAGCATGGAAGGTGAAGAGTCCTTCTTAATGAAGGCTCTTATCTTATCTTATCGCTTTATTTTCTCATCCAGAACCTTAATGATTTCATGCCAATTTAATATAAAAAATTTATGAGGCATAGAAGAGGAGGATTCCTTATATGTGAAGCTCTCCTATGCTAAAATAAATTATGATGATTTATTTCACTGCATGAGAAGGTGGAACGCCAAAAGTTGGCACCCCTTGGTTTTTCCTCATGTCCCTTCTTCATCTATTTTTATAGGGTGTCTCATATGAGCAAGGTATTGGATTTTGGGTGAAAATAAAAGCTAATTGGCATGTAAAATATAAGAAAAAAATTGAAAAAAAATTGAGAGAAAGAGAAGAAAAAATTGCGAGGCAAAAGTTGTAAGAAGGGTGGTGAAAGAATTAGCAAATGTTGCTAGTTTGTCCTAGGGTTTGATTTTTTCATATGTTAAAGTCCAAAATCAAATCCTAGGTTGTAATACTTCTAAAGAGTGTCTTCTTGGTATGATTTTAGAGGTAAAATTGAAGGTGAGTAGGCTTTGGTGTGATCGTACTTCGAGTTTGAAGCCAGCAGTATTCTTGAAAAGATAAGGCTGTAGTAGTGCACCGGTTAAGAAGGACCTTGGCCAACTTTCATATGGATCACCATTGGTGGGCTTCTACTTTAGAGTCTCATGGAGATCACCATTGTACCCTATTATTTTTTGGTGAAAATATAAAACTCTATCTCTTTGCATGCTTGTTTTTATTTTGATCGACATCGACAAGGTGATTCTAGAGTTTGGATTTCGATTCGATAGTTTTAACTGTTAAAGCTATTGATATGTTTATTTTTAAAAATTTTTAAAATTTGATTTTTACTGTATGATTGAAATCTAATAATGGTATTAGAGCCACCCTTGTTAGATTCAATCAAACAAGTACAAAGTTGTAGTATAGGATTGTTCTAGTTCATATATTGCCAAAAATATTGTATCGATTTTTAGCATCGATCTTTAAAATTAAAAATTATTTTTAGCTTTATATACTCCATAAATTTAAATTTTAGTTATTAAAATTATAAATTTATGATAATTTAAAATTTATAATTTCATGATAGCTTAATGCTTAAATCGATTAATGGTTAAAGGTGTTACGCATGCCTAATTTGATTAGGATTTGCTTTCTTATTTGGCTAAGCTTGACATAAATTAAGTCATTTTACACACCCTTATATAATTTTTGGCATGATTATATGATTATTATTATGACCTATAAATGCATGCCGAATTGCATAATATGTATAGTATATTTTATGTAGTTGTAGTTAGGATGTACCGAGACCAGTTCAAAGATCCTA
Source organism: Elaeis guineensis (assembly GCF_000442705.2). Lineage (NCBI taxonomy): Eukaryota > Viridiplantae > Streptophyta > Magnoliopsida > Arecales > Arecaceae > Elaeis > Elaeis guineensis. The sequence goes on along the minus strand of NC_026008.2, from coordinate 4,691,715 downwards.
TTAAAAATTATATTAAGTTATAATGTTGGGATTCACTTTTAATTCAAATATCAAATTTATTTGATCAATTACTATCTAGGTAAGTGTTAAAGGTGATTTTCTAATTAGGTTCATATGCTGGCTTGGCCAACTTTGTTGGTGTCTAAGAAAAGCTATGGAGAGCCTCCCACCTACTGATCTGGCTAATTTGGTCTTATTGATTAGTGATGTAGACACTACAAGGGCCTTCCTTCAAACTTGATCAATAGAGTATGTCAAGATCTTAGTGTGCTTATTGTGCTATCCACAAGACTTACTATAGAAATTGATATGATGTTGACTAAGTGCATATTGATGCTTATGGCATATTTTGAATAGTATTGCTTTGTTGTGCTTTCCACAATGGCAGCATTGTTTAAGTATGATCATATGGGATTGAAGGGTTAACTTAACTAGAACACTATAGTTTGTTGTGCTATCCACAAGAATATGAATGATCTAAAGGCAAGAGAAAAATATTAAAAATTGTATGAAGTATAATGGATAAAGAGTTATCTACTCATGAACTCATGAATGCTTGTTGTGTTATCCACAAGGTGTTTATGAGGAATAGAGATCTCAACCCCATAAAGAAACATAAGAATATTTCTCATTTTTTATACTTGAGGGCTATGAAATTTGTTAAAATAGTGGAAGACACAATTAGATAAAAGTCTTAATCTAGTTGTGCTTGTCATCGTGAGTTATCCGCTTATATTGTGTTCTTGTTATTGTAGATTAACTACATATATGGCATCCTTACTATCACATTGAGGCATACTAGATGCAAATAAATTGATCAGAGTGAACTACATGCACTAGTTAAGAAATCTAAGAATTATTCTCACTCAGGAGAAAGTCTTCTATGTACTGGATACATCTATACCCGATTCGATCGAGAAAGATACTTTCGAGGAGGAAAGGGCTACATATAAGATTTGGAAGGATGACAGTGTGACTGTCAAATGCATCATGCTTACCTCGATGAGCAATGAGCTTCAGAGATAGCATGAAGACATGGATGTTTCCTCTATACTCTTTAATCTTAAGGAGTTATATGGGGAACAAAGTCAAACTGTTAGATATGAGATATCTAAGTAGTTGTTCTGTGTTTGCACCTGCATGACTGAAGGCACATCTATACAAACTCATGTCCTAAGGATGATTGATTTGATCACTCATCCGGGACAATTGGGTTTCACCATGGATAGTGAACTTAGTCAGGATTTGATCCTGCAGTCTTTCTCTGACTCTTCTCAGTTTGTCATAAATTATCATATGAACAAACTGAACATCAGCTTGCTTAGGCTGCTGAAATAGCAGAGAGCCATTTCAAAGGTGAAAAGCTTCTGGTTCTTCTTGTAGATAAGATCAATAAGAAGAAAGGCAAGAAGGGTTTCAAGAAAAAATTAAACCCTAAGGCTGGCATCTTCAAGAAGAAGGCGAAGAAGGTCTCCGCTAAAGGTACTTACTATCACTGTGGAAAAGAGGGGTACTAGAAAAGAAATTGCAAGGAATACCTTGCAACTGTGAAATAGGAAAATGTTGCTAAAAGTTTGTATATGATACAAACTAATGAAAGAATAATGTCCTATAATCCGATCGCATACGGGATGCGATAGGATGTTTTCTGTAATTTATCTTTCAGACTCATATAATTGATATTAATTTATTAATAAAATAAACTTTTTTGATTCATTATATGTTATATTTTATTATTTTAAGATTATAATAAACCCATAGGTCTGGATAATGATTTTAGGGCCATGATGAGATCATATCAGTGAGATCTACATCCTTGATATCCATGACCCAGAATATTTTCAGTCATTGATTCATTGAGTCAGGGATCAATGGTACTGATAAGATTAGCATGTCCTATGTATGCTCAGAAATGAGGGTGGTTGGTCTCACAATCACTTGTGTGGTGATACTAATATAAGGATATTGTGCTCATTAGAGAATGAGTTTATTGAATAAACCTGTGAGAAAATATCAGATGGAATTTTATTTACATGTCAACTGATGATTCTCTAATGAGAGTTGTGTAAGTGATCCTTTGACTTGAGATCACCATGGTACCTTGTGTACATGAATCCATATTTTGGTTCACTTCCTAACTTGGTTCTTTGATCCTTGTATGGGGTATTCTGGATGTGGTGAAGTGTGCATGAAGGTTGTGAGTGATCAATAAGGGATCAATCACTCCTAATAAGAGGAGTGAACATCCTATGTGATCTCACAGGTCGATGATTCTAGAAGTCTTTGAACAAAGCAGAATAATAATTAGAAAAGAGTTTTTAATGTATCATCAATTGAATCATCGCCTTCTAATCAAGATACATAAAGATAAGTGATTAGATTTGATATATTTTCATACCCACAGCTCATCTGAAATATTGTTTGACTGAAAGATTGAATTACATGAAAACTTACCACTAAAGAGTATTTTGGTAATTTTTTATCATAATTTTAAATCTTTCAGATAGTTATGATACATTGCTAGACATTAATTTTGACTTATAGATTTATCAAAATTAAAAGAATTTAATTCAAAAATTAATTAGAAAGAGTCTTAGTTGATTGGTACTCTTTGAGTGATCTAATTTCATCAAATTAGGGTTATGTTGAAAGTGTGGATCTATGGTTGGTTAGATTTGAAACCCAATGGGTCATACACTTTGAGACTTAATCTTGGTTTCATTTAGTTAGGATTTAATATAAATTTTAAGGGTTAATTTGATATCCTAGCACATTGTATTAACCCAAGTTCCTAAATTGGTTTAGGTCAAAGTGTTTGAGCTAACCTAGACCAGTAATCTTTGACCTAATTGGATTGGGTCTATTTTGATTAGATTCTTTTTCAACTTAAAATAATTTCAAGTGGAGAAGGACTCCTCTACATCCACTAGATGCCACACCAATATATTAATGCCACCCCACTCTTTTTAGCGTGTGAAGATGAAGAGTCCTTCTTCATGAAGGATCTTATCTTAACGCATTTCCTTAAATACTCAACCAGATCTTTTATGATTTAATGCCAAATTTATATGAGTTTTTTATAAGATGTAGAAGAGGAGGAGTCCTTCTGTATAAAGGCTCTCCTATGCCAAAAATTTCACACGGTGAATTTATTCACTACATGAGAAAGTGGAGTGCCAAAGGTTGGTGCCCCTTGGTCCTTCTCACATCCCTTGGTCTCTTATTTAAATGGGATGTCCCATATGGCCCAATGGCTAGGTTTCTGGGTAAAAACTAGAGATAAGTGATGTGTAACTTAGAAAAAAAAATTAAAAAAAATTTGAAAAAAAGACAAGAAAAATTTGAGTGGAAAAAGTTGTAAGAAGGGTGATGAGAGAATTAGCAAGTATTGCTAGTGTGTACTAGGGTTTGGTTTTTCCATGCGTTTGAGCCCAAAATTATTGCCCAGATATGGAGCCCAAGAGGGGGGGGTGAGTTGGATCTTTTTAAAATTTTTGTGATTAGTGAACTCAAGTAATATGCTATACTTGTTGAGTGGAGTGAATTGATTGGCTAAGAAAATGAAATCAACCTCAAATAACAAGCAAATATAAAGAACAAAGAATAAATGAAGAGATGCAAGCACAAGAAACTCAAGAGATTTATAGTGATTCGGTGCCAACCTTGCACCTACATCTACTTTCTAAATCCCTACTTAGAAATTTAATCCACTAAAAGGATTTCAAAATACAAAATATCAGATAACACCGACCCTTGCTATCCAAGCAAGAACACTTATTTTTTGGGTACAAGCCAATCCACATGCACTCTGATTTTAGGTTCAGATCAAACTATCTGAGTTTCAAAACCTTCCAAAACTCCAAAACCCAAAATACAATTGCAAGTGAATAATGTATAGAAATTTCAGTACAATAGCCCCTTAAATGAGCATAATAAATACAATAAAAAATACAATACTTAAGGAGAAGAAGTTTTTGCTGAACACCCTCAAATGATTGGCACACTTGAATGCAACTGGAGAGTGGTTGGTGAGCTCATTGATTGCTTCTTTCCTCTCTTTTTAAGGATTTCTTTCACTTTCATGAATGTGAGCTTGAATGCATAAATCTTAGTTGGTTTCTCACCTCAAAAGAGTATTTATAACCTCCATTTGGACTTGAGAGAGTCTTAGTGTCAGTTAAGAGCCGTTGGAGAGTATTTAATATGTATTAAATGTACCAAAAATATGCTGAAAACTAGCTATTACGAAGCTCATCCAGAATGGGACGTCCCATGGGATGCCTCGCTGGTAATGGGACATCCCATAGGATGCCTCACTGGCAATGGGACGTCCCATGGGATGCCTCATTTGGCCAAACAGAAAATAGGCTCTCTATTTTGGTCTCAGGGTCTCAGGGGTCGACCCATATGGGTCGTCCCACTGCATGCCACAAATCAAAACAGTGCGTGCCAGCTACCCAATAAAAGGGGATGACCCAAATGGGTCGTCCCATTTTATTTCAACCCAGTTTTTCATACATTTAAGATCTGAAACTTGCTAGAACACTACCAAATGCTCTTAAATGAATTTAAGTCAATTCAACACTTTCAAAAGACTTTAAAAACTTTTCCAACTTGCAAAAACTTCAACTTTGACACATTTGATGGAGCTTTTTCAACTTAATATTTTGGACTACCTAAAATATCATTAAAATATTCTCTAAAAATAAGAAACTCATTAGTACTCTCCTCAAATAGTTTGTGATCATCAAAATCAATTCTTGGAGCAACAATCTTCCCCTTTTTGATGATGATAAAATATTTGAGTGTTCATAAAAAAGATTCATAAAGCTAAAGAGATCGAGTTTGTGAAGCACTTGTAAGAACATGCCAAAGATTAAGCATAGAATATTATGAGATACATATTTTCAGCAAGTTGTAATGTTTTAAATCATTTTGCTGAAAATTATTTGTGAAAGTATTAGGATTTTTCAAAAAATATTTTGTAATCAGCAAAATTCACTCCATTCTTATATGAAAAGGTGAAAGTAATCATTTTGACCATTTTGAAAAAATTCTCTCCCTTTCTTATATAAAAAGTGATCAAGTTGTAAAATTTTTCTTACATTTGTTATCAAAGCAAAAATGGTTCATAAAAAAATTCTTTTTTTCTTCTTTATTTTTAGTATCAGAGCAATATGTGCATAAAAAGAATCTTTCATTCTTTTTTTCTTATTTTGGTATCAAGACAAGGATGAAAATATCAAAGCAAGAATCAAAAGAGGATGCATTAGAGTATTTTGCAAAATCAAAATAGATATATCAGATTATTTTGGTATCAAGACAAAAATAAAAGTATCAGAGCATAAAAAAGATAGATATATCAGAATATTTTTCAAAAAGTATTAAAATAGAAGTAAAGATAGACGTATCAGAGCAAAAAATGGACGTATCAGAGCAAAATTGTGTATCAGAATAAAATCCAAGAAAATTCACAAAAAATTTCAAGATAGACTACCTTCTCTCCCTTTTTGACATCATCAAAAATAAACTAGAGAGAGTAAAATTTTAAATGAGTTATGATGGTACATCAGGTATCAGAGTAATAGTACATTTGTTGCCCAGCTATGCAACCCAAGAGGGAGGGGGGTGAATTGGGTTTTTAGATAATTTAACATTAATTTAGAACTATGAGGATTAAATAACAATGAGCAGGATATATGTAGAGAGTGATTTAAGCAAGGTGTAGAAATTAGATAAAAAAATACAAGTACATAAGAAAATTTAGAAAGAGAGAAAGTAAGCACAACACAAACGAACAAGATTTATAGTGGTTCGGTGCTAACCTTGCACCTACATCCACTCTCCAAGCTTCTACTTGGGAATTCAAATTCACTAAATCATATTCAACAAGAATACAATGTCGGTACCTCTGACTCTAGCTATCTCAAGCTAGAATACTTATTTTTCGGATACAAGCCAACCCAATACAATTCGATTCAAGGTTTGGACCAACCTTTCTAAGTTTTGGAACCCTTCCAAAACTAAAGATCAAGAAAAAATAGAGTATGTGAGTTAATCATACGAAAATATAAATTTAGCTCCTTTAATGAGCAAATAAAACTTTAAATGCACTTTACATAATAAAAAGAAAGCTTTTTCTGATTTCCCTCAAAGTGGTTGAAGACTTGAATGAGCTCTTGAATGGTTGGTGAACTTGAAATGAAAGCTTCTTTAACTTCAAGAGGGCTCTTTGCTTAGGACTGAAATGAATGCTTGAAGAACCTTTAATCTTATTTCTTTTTTTCTCTTTTTAGTACTTTTATAGCTTCAATAGATGGTAGAGATAAATCTGGACTGAAATAGAGCCGTTAGAGATCATTAAAAGAGCATTAATTACTGTCAAAATGAGCTAAAAACTAGCCGTTGCAGAGTTTTTCCGTCACAGAGGTCGACTCATAGGGTCGACTCATGCACACGAGTCGACTCATGGGGTCGACTTCTGTGGCACAGAATAGAAAATGACTGTTCTATAATTTTGGCGTATACAGCAACAGAGATCCACTTATAGGGTCGACTCATGCACAGGGGTCGACTCATGGGGTCGACTCAATTTGGTGTGCCAGTCAAAAAATTAGCGTGCCGTTCAACCCCTTTTGACATGAGTCGACTCATGGGGTCGACTCAATTTTATAGACATGATTTTCTTTCAAAATATACATCTAAAAATTTTGAAATTGCCTCCAATAGATCACAAATCTTCTGTTCTTGCTCTTAAGGCTTTCGAGTTAGGACTTGGTGAAATTATGATTTTGCCCCTGATAAACAATAAATCTTTTTTCAAGCCAAAATCATTAGTAACCCCCTTAAATGCTTTGTAATCATCAAAATTAATTCAAAGAGCAACAATCTCTCCCTTTTTGATGATGACAAAATACTTGAGCAAAAATAGAGTATAACATATATAAAGCATTGAACATGAATTTTAAATTTATGAAGATGCATCACTTAAACATCATAGCCAGTTATTTGAATAAAATACATCATGAGTAGTTTGAAGATCAATTTAAAATTTGCTTATAAGATCATTTGCTTTGAAGATTAAATTAAAAATTACTGATAATTTTGGTTCTTTGACACATTTGCTTTGACAATTTTGCTTATTGCTCACGATTCTATTTCTCTATTGTTTATTGCTCGATCTTGATTTTTAATTCTCTACTCCTCCTTTTTGACAGCATCAATTAAGATCTTAAGGGATTTTGAAGAGAGAAAAAAAAGGATAACATAAAGGACATATTTTCTCTACTCTCCTTTTTTGATACCATATTTTATTTCTTTACTCCCCCTCTTTGATTGTTTATTTCTCTACTCTCCTTCATTATAGAAATCATAAAGGATATATCAATTTGCTCATATAAAAAATATTGCTATTCATAATATTTCATAGCACAAATATGAGTTATTTTTCATATCTCAAAATTAAGACAATTCAATTGATCCCAATCATAAACATTCATTGAAATTCAAAGCATATAAATATATATATCCAAAATGTGACTGAATACATAGGTATCCCAATATATATGAGTCAACTCAAAATACAAAAGTCATGGATAATAACTATCCAAGAGTCAATCAACCAACAAATACAAAAGCCATAAGATAGATCCTAGACATAAAAGACTAACTATTCTAGATCTAATATATATCATGGCTGGAGGCATCAGAATCAGAAGAGTCTGAGGTATGATGAGGAGATGCAGGATCAAATCCACAGGCACGACCTTGACCACGTCTGCCTCAGCCACGGGTAGAAGTACCGACACGAGTAGAGGGGCGAGAAAGTCCTAGAGTCGGAGAAGATATGGATTGTGCTAGAAGAGAAAGTCTGATGGTATCCAGAAGATCCAAAGTTCTCGACACAGACTGCATCAGGGTACCAAACTGAGTAGAGACAGCCTCACTGGAGTCCCTGATCCCTCTCCTCAAAAAGTCAAATCCACCCTCCAAAACTCTTCGAAGTTTAGCCACCTCTGCAGATAGGTTGGAGACCTCTGTGATGTCCTCATGCAGCTGGAGATGGGCTAAGGCTAATACTTGCCTCTACAAATCTAGAACTCTACCCGTCAGTCTCAGAACACATTCCTCAAGCTCCTCAAGTCATACAGACTGAGCTGTGAGTATCTAAAAAATAGTAGAGATATGATGGATCAAAGTTTGGTCAGAGTCATCCTGAGATGTCAACCTCTGAGCAAAGACTGAGGTGGCAAACTGCTGAGATAAAATGGAGGCAACACGTTGGGACATTAGCTCAATCTGATCATCTACAAGTTTGAACTCTGAAAGATGTACCCTGCTCCCTGACTATGGAACTGAAGCATGCCTCCTCACTGACACTGAGGGACCAGCCTCATGATCAGACATGAACTGAATATCAGGAGATGCTCTGTGATCACGAGGAGGTGAAGGCAGTCTCTCCTCCTCTGCTCTCTCTCCTCAACACCCTTCGATCAACCACCATTAGTCTTTGAGAAACCAATGCGGTGCAGTGTGTGGCAGTTGATGGTGTCAGAGTGTGACAATTTGGTGACTGCCTCCCCCTTAAAACAGACTCTGAACCTCTTAAAGACCAGGGTGAGTGCCATACCATAAGGCAAGTGAGCCTTAGACTTGTTCAGGGTCTCCCTCATGGCCTCAAACATCAAAGCAGGAAGGTTCAAGGGGGTCTGGGTGATCACATAGTACATGATGCAAATATCCCTACCAAATAAGAGGTCATGCCTGCCACTCCTAGAGACAAAAAGTTTGGTAACCATGTGATGCAAAAGCCTCATTTCAACTGAAAGAATTTGTGCTTCTAATTTATTCAAGTTTTCAGTAAATGCTCTTCCTAAAATAGCACTTTATCCTTCTTCTTTGATTAAAAGTTCCATATGAGTATAGCCTTCACAAGGCAAGTGTAAGATTTGTCCCAAGTGCAATGGATCAAGAACTATGTTAACCTCTTTCATCAAGAATTTTACTGTTCCATTGCAGTAACTCAAATTTATGTAGAATTCTCTGACCAAATCAACATAAGTATTTTCTTTTAATAAACAGTAAAACTCCCATCCTTAATTTTTAATCTTTGATCCAATAGAGAATCCTTCTTTTTTAAAAAACTTGAAATCTATATTTTTTTTGAGTTTCACTTTTTGATTGGAGAGGGGTACCTTGCTTGAACTGAGTGGAGACTATGAAGAAGCTGGAGCAGGACCTGAAATTGGAGTTGGAGCAGAAGAGGGCTCGACAGCCATTCTTTTTCTGCGCACATCTTCCTCTAACCCTCGAATAGGATTTTCTTTTCTGCGGTAGCTTTGATTTTGGAGCCATTTTGGATAGAAAAAACTTGCAAATAGCTTAGGAGAGTTAAATGAGAGGTAGAGAGGAAAGGATTCTAGAAAAAAAAAGCAAGGATTTTGGGGAGGTAAATCACCGATTTGGAGAAGAGGGGTTGAATCTAAGGCAAGCTTGAACCGTCCAAATGAAGAAGAAAGAGGAAAGGAAGTTGGTTCCTTAATGAGCGATTTGAACGGTGAAGATTGGTGAGAAAAGAAATTTTGAGAGAAACCTTCGATTTGAGAGAGAAGAGAGGGAGAGCTTTCGTTCGATGGAAGAAAGAAGAAAAAGGGTAAGAGTCGGCTCAATGAAAAATTTCTCAATAAAAAGAGAGCATCCGAAGGATTTTGTCAAAAATTACAAGTTTACCCTAGGGTCGACTCATGGCATGAAAAATTTCAAAAAAATGATGGAAAAATTTTGAAAAAAAAAATTAAAACTTTGAAAGAAGGGTGTTTACCCAGAGATTGATCATGTGAAGGATAGTTTTGAGCTTTTGAGCTCTTAAGAAAAAGGAGAGATGAGAATTGAGCTCAACAAATTTGGTTCAATGAATTTTTGGCATTAAGAACTTGGAATCAGAGAGATACTTAAGTTTATGGATCAAAGATTCCTAGTTCTCTCCTAATTTCACAAAATCTATCTTCACTTAAGGCCTTGGTAAAGATGTCAGCCAATTATTTTTCAGTACATACACGATCAAGAATTATATCTTTATTTTGGACATGTTCTCTTATGAAATGATATCTAATTTCAATATATTTTGATCTAAAATACTGAATTAAATTTTTAGATAGATTAATAGCACTAGTGTCATCACATCTTATGGGAGTTTCATTGAGTTTGATGCCAAAGTCCTCAAGTTGTTGCTTAATCCATAAGATTTGAGCACAGCAACTTTCGGCTACAATGTATTCAACCTCGACCGTAAACAGTGCTACCGAATTTTGCTTCTTGCTAAACCAAGAGATTAAGTTAACTTCAAAAAATTGGCAAGTTTCACTAGTACTTTTTTTATCTAATTTATATCCAGCAAAATCGGTATCTGAATATCCTATTAAGTCAATTGATGAGTCTTTAGAATACTATAATCTTAGAGTTTGTATACTTTTTAAATATTTAAGAATTTTTTTAACTGCATTTAAGTATGATTCTTTTGGATTTGATTGAAAGCGAGCACATAAACAAACACTAAACATAATATCTGGTCTACTAGCAGTTAAATACAATAAAGAACCAATCATTCCTCTATAAAGTTTTGAGTCTATATTTTTACCTCCTTCATCCTTATCAAGCTTACATGATGGGCTCATGGGTGTACCAATTACTTTGGAGCTCTCCATTTCAAATCTTTTGAGTAGTTCTCTTGTGTACTTACTTTGGGTAATGGAGATCCCTTCCTTTGTTTGTTTGATTTGGAGTCTGAGGAAGAATGTAAGTTCTTCCATCATGCTCATCTCGAACTCTCCCTACATGAACTTAGCAAAATATTGACAAAGAGTTTCATTAGTAGATCCAAAAATAATGTCATCAACATATATTTGTATAACTAAGATATCATCATGATTTTTTTTAATGAAAAGAGTTGTATCTATATTTTCTCTTGAAAAATTATTATTAAGCAAGAATTTACTTAACCTTTCATACCAAGCCCTAAGTGCTTGCTTTAGACCATATAGAGTTTTGTTTAATTTAAAAACATGATTAGAAAAAGCATGATTTTCAAAATCGAAGGGTTGTTCTATAAAAACTTCTTCAGCAATATAACTATTTAGAAAAGTACTTTTGATATCCATTTAGAATAATTTAAAATTTATAAAGTATGCATATGCAAGTAAAAGCCTAATTGCTTCTAATCTAGCAACAGGTGCAAAGGTCTCATCAAAATCAATTTCCTCTTCTTGATTATAACCCTTTGCAACTAATCTTGCTTTATTCCTAATTACATTTTCATGTTCATCCAGTTTATTTCTATATACCCATTTTGTGTCAATTACTAGATAATTTTTAGGTCTTGATACTAAAGTCCATACATTATTTCTTTCAATTTGATTAAGTTCTTCTTACATTACATTTATCCAATTATAATCTTTTTCAGCTTCATCTATGGTTTTAGGTTCAAGATGATAAACAAATGCAAAATGATTGTATGCATCTCTAAGTGAAGAATGTGTTCTTACTCCATGTGTAGGATCACCAATGATTAGTTTCTTGGGATGATTGTGATCATACCTCTATTCTTTGGGTAGATAATTTATACCTTGAGATTGTTCTTGTTGTTCTTCACCTTCATCATCCTGTTTGTTTTTATGTTTTTCATTATTTTGAATTGTTGAGTCTTTTAGGGTGAGCTCCTTCATTCCTTCTATAAGAGGATCTGCATCATCAATACCTTCATTTTTTCTTGAGGAAAGATCATTAGTCTCATCAAAAACAATATGTATTGACTCCTCTACTATTAAAGTTCTTTTGTTAAAACTCTAAAAGCTTTGCTAGAAGAGAAATAACCAAGAAAAATAGCTTCATCGGATTTTACATCAAATTTTTCTAATCTTTCTTTAACGTTGTTCAAAATAAAACATCAGCAACCAAAAATGTGTAAATATGCAATATTTGATTTTCTTTCTTTCCAAAGCTCATAAGGTATTTTCTTTAGTATTGGTCTAATTAAAGCATGATTTAATATGTAACATACCGTGTTAATTACTTCCATCCAAAAGTACCTTGGGAGGTTTCTTTCACATAGTATGGTATGGGCCATTTCTTCAAGGGTCCTATTTTTTTTTTTTACTATCTCATTTTGTTGGGATGTCCTAGGTGCTAGAAAGTTATGGTCAATACCTTTTTTATCATAAAACTTTTCAAAATCTTGATTTTTAAATTCGATTTCATGATCACTTCGAATATGTTGAATTGAAAAATCTTTTTCATTAGTAACTTTTCGATAAAAGTTTGAGAACACATAAAAAGTTTCATCCTTATGTGCCAAAAAGAAAACCCATGTAAAATGAGAGAAATCATCAATAATTACAAAGTCATATCATTTTCCATCCAAACTAGTATTTCTAGTGAGTCCAAATAAATCCATATGCAATAATTCTAATGGTCTAGAAGTTGAAACAATATTTTTAGATTTGAATGATACTTTTGTTTGTTTACCTGGTTGACATGCATCACAAATTCTATCCTTTTCAAAATTTAATTTAGATAAATCGATAATCAATTTCTTTTTAATAAATTTTGAAAGCGAATGCATGCTAATATATGCAAGCCTACGGTGCCAAAGCCAACTAGTCTCATTAATTTTGGCATTCAAGGCTACTAGGCATTACATGTTTATCTTAGAAAGATCATTCAAATCTACCATATAAATATTATCATGTCTATGCCCAATAAATTTAATGCCTTCCTCATTGGGACTAGTTACTATGCATAATGAAGATTCAAATAATGACTTTGTACACTTTGTCACAGAATTGACTAATGCTTTATAGATTATGTTTCAAACTATCTACTAACAAAATATTTTCAATATACTTGGAGGGAGTGATACCAATGTTACCTATATCAAGATATCATTTTCGATTTATTCCTTAGGATGCAAGACACACCTGCATGCAAAAATCAAGTTTTCAGTTTAGGTATCCAAGCTTTCTTGGGTCCTTTTTGGTTAGTTACAGTGGTTTCTTTTGGAACCCATATTTTCTTCATATTAAAATTTTCAGATTTGTTAGAGAAACAAGTATAGGATTTGTGTCCTACTATACCACATTTAAAGCAAGTAGTATTTGAAAACTTGTTACTTGATGAGTTCGTATAGATATTTTTTAAAAATTTTTATTTCTTTAAAGGGTTGTAGCCAAGACCGGCTTTATCATAAACGGCCTTTTGACTATCAAGTATCATTTGAAGTTTAGTTAAACTAAGAGTGAACTTTTCTACCATAGGTTTTAACTTAGCAATTTCATTTTTCAAGTTTAGATTTTCTTATGTCAAGATCAATTTTTTATTTGAAATTATTTCATTTTCTTTTAGTAAAGATTGATTCTTTGATTTTAATTCTTTATTTTTTACCCCTAATTTCTTTAGATCATCAACTAGATCATAAAATACTTCTTGAAATTCTTTGAAAGTAAAGTCATCAAAAGTTTCAGCGTTTATCTCATTTTCATATGTCATAAGGCACAAGTTGGCTTGGTCATGTGAATCTTCTTCTTCGAAGCTTGACTCATCACTATCACTCCAAGTAGCCATTATAGTCTTTTTTTTGTACTTCTTGGGGCCCTTCTTAAGTTGTGGACATTCAGATCTGAAGTGCCCTGACTTCTTACATTCATAACAAATAAAGGGCTGCTTTTTATCCTTCTCTTTGCTATGTTTTTCTTTTGTAGGTGGCCTCTTCCTCATCCTTTGTCTTCTTTTCTTCAAGAATCTTTTAAACTTTCTAGTGATGAGGGCCATTTCTTCATCTTGCTCTTTATTTTTAGTTTCTTCAAATTCCTCATCAAGTTGAGTAGTGGACATGAGGGTGATTGTCCTCTTCTTCTTGACATCTTGTTCTTGATGTTATTTCATGCTTAGTTAATGTGTCATTAGCGATCCTAGAAGCTCCTCCAAGGATAAATATTCAGATCTTTGGTTTCTTGGATTGCGGTCACTTTGGCCTCCCACATCCTTGGTAAAGACCTAAGAATCTTTCCCACAAGATCGCTGTTAGAGTAAGACTTATCAAGACTTTTTAGATCATTAATAATATCTATAAAATGAGTAAATATTTCAGTTATTGATTCATCATGCTCCATTTTAAAGAGTTCATATTTGTGCACAAGCATGTTAATTTTTGATTTCTTAACTTGATTAGTACCTTCATGTGTTACTTCTAATCTATCTCATATCTTTTTAGCTGACATGTATGTTGAAATATGATTAAACTCATTAGCATCTAAAGTATAATATAAATTATTCATGGCTTTAGCATTAAATTGAGCCATTTTTTTGTCAACCTCATCACATTCTCTTTCGGATTTGGTTGATTCTACACTATCAAATATCTTAGTGGGTGTGTGTGGTCCATTAACTATGATACTCCATATATTATAGTCAAATGCCTGAATAAAAGTTTTCATCCGAGCTTTCCAATAGGTGTAGTTTGACCTATTGAAAAGTGGAGGTCCGTTTGTAGACTGCCCCTCGACTAATGAAGTACCAACTTGAGTTGCTATAGATCTTTAGCTCTTTGATGGTTAAATTAAAGTAGGGCTAGAGCACCGAGCTCTGATACCACTTGTTGCCTAGCTATGCAAACCAAAATGGGGGATGAATTGGGTTTTTAGATAATTTAACGTTAATTTAGAACTATGAGGATTCCTATAACAATGAGCAGGATATATGTAGAGAGTGATTTAAGGAAGGTGTAGAAGTTAGATGCAAGAATGCAAGTAGATAAGAAAATTTAGAAAGAGAGCAAGTAAGCACAACACAAACAAATAAGATTTATAGTGGTTCGGTGCCAATCTTGCACCTACATCCACTTCCTAAGCTCTTACTTGAGAATTCAAATCCACTAAACCATATTCAACAAGAATACAATGTTGGTACCTCTAACTCTATCTATCTCAAACTAGAACACTTATTTTTTAGGTACAAGCCAACCGAATATAATCTGATTCAAGGTTCGGACCAATCTTCTCAAGTTTTGGAATCCTTCCAAAACTAAAGATCAAGACAAAACAGAGTATGTGAGTTAATTACATGAAAATACAAATTTAGCTCCTTTAAAGAAAAAAATAAAACTTTAAATGCACTTTACACAATAAGAAGGAAGCTTTTCTGATTTTTCTCAAGATGGTTGAAGACTTGAATGAGCTCTTGAGGGGTTGGTGAACTTGAAATAAAAGCTTCTTTAACTTCAAGAGGGCTCTTTGCTTAAGGCTGAAATGAATGCTTGAAGAACTTTTAATCTTGCTTCTGAAAAGAATATGCCCTATAAACCAATCAAAATGTATAAATTGAAGGATATTCTTTTTGTCTCCTGACAACTCATGTACTGATGTTTTAAATAAATAAAGGCATTTAGTTCATCATATGCCACATCTTATTTTTTATTATGATGAACCCCATAAATTAGGGCTATGGTTTTAGGGTTATGATGTGATCATACCTGTTGGTGCAAAAATCCACTTGCATCGGAGAAGCTGGAATCGAGTGAGTCGCGGTCGCCGTCGGGACTTGCAAAGGAAGTCTAAACCGGAGGTGGGGTTGCTCCGGCAAGACCCTCCGACGCTCAAGTCAATTCTCTGTCTCAACAAGAATGGAGTGCTCGAACGAAAATTTTAGTAGAGTTTTAGGATAGAAAATAGAGCTTAGAGAATAACGTATCTGGGGTCCCCCTTTTATAGGCAGAGGGAGCAACAGACTGATAGCGATGTTTGTAACCATCTGGCAGTGGGCTGCCCAAGAGTTTGTTGCGAAGAGTAGTGGAGTGGACCTGTGGCTATCACCGAGGCGTGCCACGTGGAGTCTGCCACAGGGAGTGGAGCGGCATCCGTTGTCGCAACTTGCCAGAGAATGGAAGAATCGCACGATATCCATCGCAGGAAGTGGAGCAAGGTCGTGGCCATTATTGTGGCCTGCCAGGGAGTGATGGAGCCGCGTGAAATCCATCGCAGGAAGTGGAGCAGTGCTGTAGCCGTTACTGCGGCCTGCCAAGGAGTGATGGAGCCGCACGGAATCTGTTACAGGAGGTGGAGCAGAGTCGTGGCTGTTGCTGCGGCCTGCCAGGGGGTCCAGGCCTATCGGCCAGAGTTTGGCTGGAGTGTCTGGTGGAGAGTGGTGGGTAGCCACCCGTCTGAGAGGAGCTCGGAGTCTGGCTCTCGCAAGAGTTCGGAGGGAGTCATCCTTCAGTCAAAGTCGGGGGTGAGGTCTGGCTCCCATAGGAGTCCGGACGAAGCCTTCTTGCGGTTGAAGTTGGAGGCGAAGCCCGGCTCCCGTAGGAGTCCGGATGAAGTCCACCTGCAATTAAAGTCGGGGCAAAGTTCGGCTCCCGTAGGAGCCCGGACGAAGCCTTCTTGCGGTTGAAGTCGGGGGTGAAGTCTGGCTCCCGTAGGAGTCCGGATGAAGTCCACCTACAATTAAAGTCAGGGGCGAAGTCTGACTCCCGTAGGAGTCTGGATGAAGTTTACCATCAGTCGAGGTCAGGGATGAAGTCTAGCTCCCGTAGGAGTCCGGGTGGAGTCTTCTCGTAGCCGGAGTCAAAGATGAGGTCTGGCTCCCGTAGGAGTCTGGGCGAAGTCTACCTGCAATTAAAGTCAGGGGTGAAGTTCGGCTCCCGTAGGAGCCCGGACGAAGCCTTCTTGCGGTTGAAGTCGGGGGTGAAGTCCGGCTCCCGTAGGAGTCCGGGAGGAGTCTTCCCGTAGTTGGAGTCGGAGATGAGGTCTGGCTCCCGTAGGAGTCTACAGGTGAAGTCGACCACCGCCGAACTTGGGTGGAATCCGCCCATCGCAGTGAGTCAGGTCGCCGCTGGTGGGGGCTTATCCGTTAGCAAAACTTGAGAGTGTTGCGGGGGCTCGGCCGTCTGGGAGATTTGGAGAGACGTCGTCGAAGGCCGGAAGTCGGTTGGATCCCCGGAGGGTCACCCCCATCACGAACTTCGGTTGGGGGGTATTTTTTACCCAACACCAGTCCCCCTACTTTCGAGTTCAAATTTCAAATGAAGGGAGTACAGAGAAATTTTTGCAGCCAAAGTTGTCCCCTTGAATCCTGTGCACGATCACCCCCAGACATTTTGGCATTAAATGCATGCATGCTGGAGTCTTTTCGAATCGGGGTGATTCGAAGGGATCCTTCAGAATTCTCGCTAGTACGTTGGCCCAGGTACGGTGCAGTAATAGCTTCGTCAGCTGTCAGCCGCCTTTAGCCACCTGCCGTGGCGAGTGGGACACGTGTCGAGCACAGGTCGGCCTGGGGGGATTCGTTATTATTATGGCACCGGATCCCAGGGTCTATTTAAACCTGCCCTTCCGCCTTTAGGGGCCCTATTCCACCTGAAAGTTCTATCGATGTCCGCCTTTTCTTCGAGAGCCCTGACCCTCCTTGGCGTCTTCTTTGGCCCTAGGCATCCTTCGAGTCATCCCTGTCCTCGCCCCTCTGCATCCTTCAGAGCGATCTAGGTTAGTCTCGAAACCTTCATTTTTCTTCTTGCCATTTAGGGGCCTTTTCTCCTCCATTTTCTTCTGTCGTATTCCTCTGATTTGATCTCCTGCAACCCCTCATCCCTTGTCCCGCCTGATTTCTCTGGGATCTTTAGGGTCTTCATTTGAAATCATTCGAAATATCTTCCGGCACCTCCGCCTCTAGCGGTTTCGAGAGTTCTTTCGCCTCGGCCCCCCAGGAGCCCCACTCTGTAGACGAACCCACATCTGGGACTGGGCTTCACCCAATTTCTGTGCCAGATGCCATTCCCTGCTCCCTGACTCTGGATGAACTCCTACTGATAAGGGTTTAGTATGGAGTTCCTCCGGAGTATGACCTGGAGCTTCCTGGCCCCTCCGACAGGGCTAGCACTCCCCCACCCATTCGTTTCTGCCTGTATCAAGAGGCCTTCCATGCCAGACTCCGACTTCTGCTTCCGCCCTTTGTCGTCGCCCTTTTCCACTTCTTAGATATCTCTTTAGCTTCAGTTGCTCCGAATTCTTTTAGGTTTTTGATTGGATTCCTCTCCCTTTGCCAGGTAGTCGAGGTTCAGCCATCCCTCTCTCTGTTTAGGCATTTCTATACCTTCAAGCGTCACCCTTCGGCAAAGGACTGGTGGTATTTCTCTCCTCAGTTTGGCAAGAAGGGGTTGCTGAAAGGTGCTCCCTCTTCAATCCACAACTGGAATGGGAAATATCTCTTCGTCCACTGCCCAACTTTGAGGCTGGACCTGCCCCCTTGGGGCTCTCTGAGGGACTCTATCCGTCGGGCTCCCAGTCTGGGGGAGGATGACCTTCAGGCCACCCGGAAGCTTCTTGACTATTCCGCTCCTTCCCTTCCCAACCTTCTGAAGGAGAAATTTTTGTTCAACATCGGCTTGAGCCCCCAGGATCCTGCGAGTATTCAATCTTTTCTTTTCTCTTCTTTTCTTCCATCCTTCTTCTCTTTTTTTTTTTTTTTTTTTTTTTTTTGCATGTCACTTCTTCCTTTTTCACCCCATTGCTGATTTTTGATTTTTTTTTTTCAGGAATGGATGCTGAAGCAGTACGGATGCTCGCCATGGGCCTCAAAGCCCACAAAAGAAAAGGTGCCGCAGCCTCTGGATCAGCAAAGAAGGCTAGAGTGGAGGAGACGAGCTCGATCATGCCTGTCCAGGCGGCCCCCACGGTCGACGTTCTTTCGGACGTCGAACCATCGGCCCCTCGGGCCTCTTCAAGGAGTCCCCCGCTGGGGCTCCCATTTCGGGGGTCTGTTCCACGGAGGTGCCCAAAGTCGAGAGGGAGAGGAGAAGGAAGTCAGTGGTCCACAGGGCGAGTAAACACCGAGCCACCATTGAAGAGTCCCTTGGTTCCGAAGAAGAGTCAGAGAATCCCTTCAATGACAGGGACTTGATCAAGCGGTTGATCGACGGCTGCATTCTGCCTGAAGTCGTCGAGAGGATTGACCGCGCCGATCCTGAGTAGCGGGTTTGGGACTCCCTAGGGTCCTTTCTCGAGGTAAACAAGTCTTCATTTAATTGGCTTTCCGACCCTTGTTCTGATCCCCTAGCCGCCCTTGCAGATTGGGCACCAGCTCCTTGCCAACATCGAGGCAATGAACCGGGCGAGGAGGGATGCTATCCAGGTAGAGGAGCATCGTCGGGCCGAAGTTGCTCGCCTCAAAGAAAAGGCCACCGAAGTAGTTACCCTCCAAGAGGCCCTGGAGAAAGAAAAGCAGGCCCGGGAGGAAGAGAAGCAGACCTCGGAGGAGACGGTGAGAAAGGCGGAGGCCGAGATCGCCAATTTGGCGGAGCAAATTCTGGTCCTGGTCTCGGAGGCCACGGGTCTTGTGGTGGAGGAGTTCAAGGCCTCCATGGAGATGAGGGACCTGAACGTCCAATTCGGCCAAGAAGCATTCATCAAGGGGTTCGAGCTCTGCCAGGAGAAGGTGGCCAGGAAATTTCCCGAGCTCGATCTCAGCTTCTTGGGCGAGGAGTCTGAAGATGAGGCCGATCCCTCTCCTACTGCTACTACTACCACAGCCCCCCTTCCACGGACACCGAGCTCCCCAACTCCTACTACAGAGGTCTAAGACCTCCGACCTTGTATTTTTCTTTTACTGCAATTTTCCTTTTCTTTTTGTCTTTAAGAAACATTCAATCAATAAAGTTGAATTTCTCATCGTGGATGGCTTCTCCTTTCTTCCTTCCTCCTTTTTGTTTTTCTTTCTGCAATGAGACGCGCCTTGACGCTTTTGTCTCCCGATGGCAGTGTCCTGTCGAAGCACTTCCCCTGCCCCAGGGGATTCTGCTGAAGTCCACGATCCAGCGGCTGAAGAAGGAAGTTCTTCATTTGACAAAAAGGTCGAAGAAGATGGAAGGCGAGCTTCGCAGGTTGAGGGAGGGTCACTCTGAAGCCACCGCGGAGGCCACCCGCTTTCGAGATCTCCACGTGAAGAAGATCATGGAGTATAGTCGAAAAAAGGCGAACTTCGCAAAGGAGCTTGAGGAACACAAGAAATGTGCCAGCGATCGAATTTGGGCTCAAGCTGCCAAGATCAGTTCTCTTAGGGTGGTACTGTCAGCTGCGCAAGAGAGGATTGGCCAGCTGGAGGGAAGTTCATCCCGGCCCTTGGCTCGGGTCGACGGCGATCGGGAGTGGTCGAAGAAGGTCTCCGACCTTTAGCAGCAGCTTCAGGATGCCGAGGCAGGCTACGACGTGCATCGGGCCGGCTGGCGCAGGCAGGTGGATGAATACAAAGGGAGACTCAGGGTGGCGACCGATGAAGTTGCCTATCTTCAAGGGCAGCTGGCTGGCAGGGCTTAGCTCGCTTCCTCTCGGGATTCCAGCGAACTCCAATCCCTGAGAAGAACTGCAGAAGAGCTTTCTATCGCCCTTGGGGGGAGGACGGCCGAGCTGCAGCAATTGAAGATCCAGCTGGCATGCGAGCAGTAGACCGTCAAGGACGCGGAGGCGAAATCTGAGGTCCTAAGAAAGAGGCGTCGAGAGGTGGAGAACGAAAGCCAGCGACTCCATCGGGTGTTCCAGGACATGCTGCTGAAAAAGAGAGAGCTAGAAGAAGAAGTTGAAAATCTGAGGCAGTCTTTGATAAGGAGTGAAGCAGATAATTCGAGGTCGGAAGGAGCAGAGCTTCCCTAGGGCTCTTTTTGGCCTTCCATCTTTCCATGCATACATTTTCTCTTTTATTGTTTTGTTTGGTTCTTGTGGTTTTGCTTTTCTTCCTTTAGCCTTCTGGGCTTCGTGGTGTATATTTCGCAAATAAAATGAAAAGGAGATTTTATGTTACCTCATCCACGTTTGTATTAAATTATCGTCTGCCGAACTTCTTTTGTCTTTTGACTTGTCCGACGTCGACGTTGTTTGGAGGTGCCCAATCATCGCCACACTGATTTGCTTTTCTTATCGTCCATGGCCGTAGGCTCGAGCTCGGTGGTCCGAACTCCACATTACCTCGAAGGGGTCGTTATTTTCTTGACCTATGTCGAGAGCCTTCTTAGAGGCCGAGGATGTTTGGTAGGAACTTTCTGTCTTTGTTGAGATGAGGTTCCCTAGGTCTTTGGTGTGGTTTGTTTTTCATCTATTACCAGTGTAATTCATCGCTTTTCTTTTTAATTTTTCTCCTCTTTTCGAGTGAGGGTCCTCCCCTTGCTTTTTGAGGGGTCACGTAGAAGTGTAGAGGTGCCATTGAGGGGACTTTTCCCCTTATCCAATTTTGTTGAGCAGTCGGGTTTTTGTCATTGTCAGGATGAGGTTCTCCTTCTATTCTTGACGTAGTCGATCTTAGCTCAGGTTAGGATGAGGTTCTCCTCCTGCTCTCAGTGGGGCTGTGGGGGCACATAAGGGTCGTTGCAAGGGCCTCTCCCCCCATCCGGTCTAAAAGAATCGAGCCTTCAACATTGCTCATGTTAGGGTGAGGTTCTCCTCCTGTCCCTAACATGGCTGTGGGGGCACATGTGGGCGCTGTTTGGCCTCTTCCCCCATCCAGTCTAAGAAGAACCGGGCCTTCAACTTAGCTCATGTTAGGGTGAGGTTCTCCTCCTGCCCCTAACATGGCTGTGGGGACACATGTGGGCGCTGTTTGGCCTCTCCCCCCATTCGGTCTAAGAAGAACTGGGCCTTCAACTTTGCTCATGTTAGGGCGAGGTTCTCCTCCTGTCCCTAGCATGGCTGTGGGGGTGCATAAGGACGTTGTAAGGCCTCTCTCCCCATCCGGTCTAAAGAGAACCGGGCCTTCGACTTTGCTCATGTTAGGGTGAGGTTCTCCTCCTGTCCCTAACATGGCTGTGGGGGCACATAAGGGCGTTGTAAGGCCTCTCCCCCCATCCGGTCTAAAGAGAACCAGGCCTTCCATTTTGCTCATGTTAGGATGAGGTTCTCCTCCTATTCTTAACATGACCTTGTTTTGATTGTTTGAAGGGGTTATCCCCAATCGTAACAAGTCCATGCCAAAAGGGAAAGACATGCAAAGTCGAAAGGAACTTTGATTCAAAGCAAAGTCGTTAGTAATATATTTACAGGTTTTTCAAGTCCCATGGTCGTGGAGGGTCTGCTCCTCCTTGAGGTCCTCCGGTGACGGAGTTGATGGTCCCGATTGGAGGCTGATCTCCGGGCTGTTCCTCCCTCCTTGGCGGTTCAGGTTGCGGCAGGGCCCTAGGTCGATCCTTTCTTCCTTCAGGTCGGCGTCGAATGAACCTGTCGAGCCGATCTCATCTGATAAGCTCCTCGATCTCATCCCGAAGCTGAATGCACTCCTCTGTATCGTGGTCGTGGTCACGATGGTAGAGGCAGAACTTGTTAGGATTGCGCTTCCCAGGGTGCGTGCGCATCCTTTCCGACCTTGGCAGCTGCTCCCTGACCTCCATCAGCACTTGGGTTTTCGAGGCATTGAGGGGGGCATAGTTGCGGAATCTTCCCGGTGGAGAACCCCGCCGGACTCCACGGTCCGAACTTCTCTGCCTACGTACCCAGGGAGGAGTATGGACACACTTGTGCCCGGGAGGAGTTCAAGAACATGGCCGAGCTTCTCTCGGTCCTTTTTCGACTGCGGGCTTACTCGAGTCTCCCGCTTGTCGCTCTCTCGTGGTCTCCTCATCCTTCATTTTGAAGGCTTCTTCCGCTCGGGCATACCCTTCGGCCCGAGCCAACAGATCAGCAAAATTTTTGGGGTACTTCTTCTCCAGGGAGAACAAAAGGTCATTCTTCTGAAGGCCGCCCTTCAGACCGGCCATTGCTACCGACTGGTCCAAGTTCCGGACCTCTAGTGTGGCGATATTGAAACGGTTGATGTAGGCTCGAATGGACTCCCCCTCCCTCTGCTTGATATTGATGAGAGACTCCGAACCCTTCCAGAGGCACCGGCTGCTGACAAAATGGGACACAAATTGGTGGCTCATCTGATCAAAGGAAAAGATGGTACCCGACTTCAGCGCTGAGTACCAGTTTCTTGCCGCTCCCTTCAAGGTGGATGGGAAGGCTCGGTATAGAATGGCGTCGGACGCACCCTGAAGCAGCATCATCATCCGGAAGGCCTCCAAATGATCAACCGGGTCCGAAGTCCCGTCGTAGCTTTCAAACTGGGGGAGTTTGAAGTTTAGCGGGATCGGTTCCTGCATGATCATTTGAGAAAAGGGGGGTCAGTACAAATATCCTCACCATAAGCGGGGGGAGCGTGGCGGAGTTCTTCGATCAGTCAGTTCATCTCCTGGAGCCTCCGATCCAAGAAATCCTCACGACTACGGGTCTCGAAGGTCCTCTGGCAGAATGGAGGTAGAGATCTTCCAGGGGTGGAGTCGTGGTCTGATTGGGGGCTCTCCACCCTTATATTTGTCTTTCCGAAAAAGACTGGGTGGCTGGCCCAGGTGGCACATCCCACCACCTAATTTTGGAGTTCTGGCGATGCTCTTTCCGGTTGTACTGATGCCTGTGGCTGCTGCTGCTGTTGCATGACCTGCACAGCTTCAGTGAGGCCTCTGACCTGCTGCACCAGTAGGTCGAATTGCTCTGTACCAACCGTCATTGCCGGAGGAGGAGGAGGAGGCTGAGAGACTGGAGGTGAGGCTGGAGCCTGAGATCTGGCCGTGGAGACCGTGGATCGCCATGTGGATGCTTTGCGGGGAGGCATCGGGCGAAAATCAAGTGGGGGGAAGGAGGAGTAGATGTCGGAGAAGATGACCAAAGACGGTCCCATTGAGCACTCCTTTAAGAGCGAGGGTATCGCGAAGACACAGGCCCCTCCTTCTAGCACCAATCCTGTTGGTGCAAAAATCTGCTTGCATCGGAGAAGCTGGAATCGAGTGAGTCGCGGTCGCCGTCGGGACCTGCAAAGGAAGTCTAAACTGGAGGTGGGGTTGCTCCGACAAGACCCTCCGATGCTCAAGTCAGTTCTCTGCTTCAACAAGAATAGAGTGCTCGAACGAAAATTTTAGCAAAGTTTTGGGATAGAAAATAGAGCTTAGAGAATAACGTATCTGGGGTCCCCCTTTTATAGGCGGAGGGAGCAACAGACTGATAGCGATGTTTGTAACCGTCTGGCAGTGGGCTGCCCAGGAGTTTGTTGCGAAGAGTAGTGGAGTGGACCCATGGCTATCACCGGGGCGTGCCACGTAGAGTCTGCAATGGGGAGCGGAGCGGCGTCCGTTGTCGCGACTTGCCAGAGAATGGAAGAATCGTGCGGTATCCGATGCAGGAAGTGGAGCAGGGTCGTGGCCATTATTATGGCCTACCAGGGAGTGATGGAGCCATGTGGAATCCATCACAGGAAGTGGAGCAGTGCTGTGACCGTTACTGCGGCCTGCCAGGGAGTGATGGAGCCGCACGAAATCTGTTACAGGAGGTGGAGCAGAGTCGTGGCTGTTGCTGCGGCCTACCAGGGGGTCCAGGCCTATCGACCGAAGTTCGGCTGGAGTGTCTGGCAGAGAGAGGTGGGTAGCCACCCGTTTGAGAGGAGCTCAGAGTCCGGCTCTCGCAGGAGTCTGGAGGGAGTCTTCCTTCAGTCAAAGTCGGGGGCGAGGTCTGGCTCCCGTAGGAGTCCGAATGAAGCCTTCTTGCGGTTGAAGTCGGGGGCGAAGCCCGGCTCCCGTAGGAGTCCGGATGAAGTCCACCTGCAATTAAAGTCAGGGGCGAAGTCCGGCTCCCGTAGGAGCCCGGATGAAGCCTTCTTGCGGTTGAAGTCAGGGGTGAAGTCCGGCTCCCGTAGGAGTCTGGATGAAGTCCACCTGCAATTAAAGTCAGGGGCGAAGTCCGACTCCCGTAGGAGTCCGGATGAAGTTTACCATCAGTCAAGGTCGGGGATGAAGTCCGGCTCCCGTAGGAGTCCAGGCGGAGTCTTTTCATAGCCGGAGTCAGAGACGAGGTCTGGCTCCCGTAGGAGTCTGGGCGAAGTCTACCTGCAATTAAAGTCAGGGGTGAAGTCTGACTCCCGTAGGAGCCTGGATGAAGCCTTCTTGCGGTTGAAGTCGGGGGTGAAGTCTGGCTCCCGTAGGAGTCCGGACGGAGTCTTCCCATAGTCGGAGTCAAAGACGAGGTCTGGCTCCCATAGGAGTCTGCAGGTGAAGTCGACCACCGTCGAACTTGGGTGGAATCCGCCCGTCGCGGTGAGTCAGGTCTACGCTGGTGGGGGCTTATCCGTCAGCAAAACTTGGGAGTGTTGCAGGGGCTCGGCCGTCTGGGAGATCTGGAGAGACGTCGTCGAAGGTCGGAAGTCGGTTGGATCCCCGGAGGGTCACCCCCGTCACGAACTTCGGCTGGGGGGTATTTTATACCCAACAATACCAGTGAGACCTAAAACCTTAAAACCTTAATTTTAAATATTCCTAGTCGATGGAACATTGAGTAGGGGATCAATATTT
This sequence comes from Elaeis guineensis, assembly GCF_000442705.2. Classification (NCBI taxonomy): domain Eukaryota; kingdom Viridiplantae; phylum Streptophyta; class Magnoliopsida; order Arecales; family Arecaceae; genus Elaeis; species Elaeis guineensis. The sequence continues at coordinate 4,666,319 of NC_026008.2, read as the reverse complement.
TCGGTAAGACTGGTACATCCTGTGTATGCTCTGTTAAGAGGGTAATTGATCTCACAATTACTTGTGTATGACACTAATATAAGGATGTAAGTGTTCATTAGAGAATGAATTCACTGAATTGATCCAATTAAAGAACATCTGATGGAGTCTTATCTACATGTCAACAGATTTTTCTCATAGTGGGAATTGTGCATGTAAATCTTTTGACCTGAGACTGCTATAGAACCTTATAAGCATGAATTCATATTTTGGATCATACTCATTCATGATTTAATCATGTACGGGGTGTTCTGGATATGATGGATTGCTTATGAAGGTTGTGAGTAGGTCAATATGGAAACGATCACTCCTAGTAAGAGGAGATCGCATCCTATCTGCTTCAATCAAATAATGATTCAGGAAGACTTTGATCAGAGCGTTATGAAAAATTAGAAATAATTTCTAATATTTCATAAATTGAATCATTATTATTTGATCGAGAGAAATGTGAATATAAAATTTGGTTTGATATTTTTTCATACCCAAACTTATATTCGGGATGCAGGATGATCGTAAGATCAAGTTCCATGGTAATTTTCCACTGAAGGGTATTTTTGGTATTTTCATCAAAATTTTATATCTTTCAGGTAGACATGATACATTGCTAGACGTCAATCATGTCTTATGAGTTTGATCGAATTAAAGAATTTAATTCGATCATTAATTAAAAGCTGTTCTGATTGATCAAAATGGTTCAGCTTGATTTGACCTAAATCAGCTAGATTGTGTTCTAACCAAATTAGTTTAAATTGCACCTGGACTCACTGCTGGCTAGATGTGGAACCCAATGGGTCACACACAAAAAAAATTGATCATGGGTTTAATTTGATTAAACCATGTTTGCAAGTTGAACATGCTAGCACATGTTGCAAACCCTAGCATTTAGATTCGAATCAGGTTCCGATTTGGGCTAATTTAGAACCAATTTAAGCCAAATTGGATTTGGTCTTGAAATGGGTTTGAAGTGTTTTAATTGGGCTTGCTGTTGGGTGCCAAAAACCAGGGAACCACATGCCTAAGAGTCTCTCTCTTGGCATGTGGATTTAAATCCATGCGCATGAGCCACATGGCGCATGGATAGAGTTGGCACCACCTTAAATTTGGTCTTATCTATTTTTTCTCTATAGTTTTTATTCTATGAATGGTTTTCAGATGTCTTAGGAGGCACCTAAGAGTCCTTCTGAGTATTAAACTCCTCATAGAAAAATTAGGAGAAGTGGTAAGAATTTAAATCCTTGCGCATGTGTCACATGGCGCATGGATGGGAGATGACACCCCTTAACTTGGTCTTTCCTATTTTTCTCCGTGACTTTTATTCTATGAATGGTTTTCAGATGTCTTAGGAGGTGCCTAAGAGTCCTTCTGAGTATTAAACTCATCGTAGAAAAATTAGGAGAAGAGATAAGGATTAAATCCATGCGCCACCCCTTGGAAGCGCCCCTTGGAAATTTCAAATGGGGAGATAAGTTTTAACTTATCCATGCCCCTTTAATCTCTTGCGCCCTTCCTGAAGTTGGCACCCTCTATCTTGGCCATTGGATGGGCTTCCTTCCAGATCCAAAGGCAAGGGTTGATGGTGCCAATAAGAGAAGCTTTGTGACTTCTCATGGGAACACCGTAAGTTAAGATCGAAGAGTCCTTCTGAAATAAGGCACCTCTTCAACCCATCTTTGATGTACACATGGCATTTTACAATTTATGGGGTGTGAGAAATAGAAAGGGGGCATGAGATAAAGTGTGAGTGGGCATGAGATGTTTTGGTTTGCACCCCTACGTGCAATATAAATAGGGGTGCACGCCGAGGAGTCTTCGTGCATTCAGAATTCTTCCTTCTTTCTTACAAGAGGCTTTTCTTATCCAATTTTCTTTATTCTTTCTTTCTAGCCTAGATACGGTCCTGATAAAGGACAAGAAGTCTTCCAAAAGGCTTGGAGAATTAGAATAAAAATTAAGGAGACAAGGAGCAAGAAAAGAAGGCAAGAAAAGGTCCAACAGTGTGACAGCAAAGCCAAGAAAGGAGGTTCTGCCCAAATTGCATTTAAATTCTGATAAATCAGAATTTAATTGTAGAGAATATTTAAATAGGTGCTAGTGGGTTGGTCGAGTCTCTGTGTGGATCAACATTGGAGGGTGAACATGTGGGCACCTGGTGGAAACCCAGACGGATTGCTGTCGGCATCTTAGCACAAATTAGGGTCTAGCGATAAGAGGTATGTTTCTATATCTTTTATTTGATATTAATGCATATTATATGGTTTAATTTCTGATAAGATGATCTTGGAGTTAGGTTTTGTTTTTTATGATTTCATAATAATTGCTTTGAAATCTGTGCTTCCGCCATTGTCACAAAACTTTTCAGTGGTATCAAAGCAACCTTGTTAGAATTAAATCATATGATGATATGTTAATGATTTAATGGAAATATTATAAATATGATATGATCATTATTTATGTTTTAATATGATATTAATATGATGAGATCATATTCATTATTACATAATTAAATTATGATGTATATAATTATGAAATGTCGCTCTGTCATATTGAATTGTGTTCACTATGATGCTAATTTCTTTTATTCATGTATTTAGTATGATATAGAAATTAAATGTGCATTGAGACCTGAAAAGCCCTCTGTAAAATAATATTAAGTTGTAGTGTAATTAACCAATAGCAGAACCAGTCTATGATGTCTAATTGATCAATCGGTGTCTAGGACAGTGGTTCATGATTGGTAAAGAGAACGTGGTTTCTAATTGGTTCCGTTGTCTGACCTGGCTAAATTTATTGGTGTCTAAGAAAAGCAACAGGGGGACCCCCACCTCTCTCCCACTTACCTGGCTGATTAGATTAATTTAATTCTTGGCTGGGATACTTGGTGCTATATATTTACTACATTATGGTCTTCCTTCATGCTAGGACATTATTATGTCACGAACCATATTAGGTTTGTTGTGTAACCACAAGACCAATTATGAAAACTGACATAATATTGTTCTGGCGCATCGAGATGCTTACAGTAATTTTTGAGTATAATGCTGTGTTGTGTAACCACAAAAGTATTTATATTCTATTTTGACTGTATTAAAATGAAGGGTCCTACTTAACTAAAACATTATGCTCTGTTGTGTAAATACAAGGCTATTAATATTTTAGAGGCCAGGGTTTTTATTGAGAATTGCATGAGATGCAATTGGAAAGAGTTTCCTACCTTTAAACTTATAAAAGGTTTGTTGTGCAACCACAAGATCTTTTATAAAGAATTAGGGTCTCGATCCCACTAAGAAAATCAATCAGGATTTTCTCAAACATCATACTAGAGGGTTATGATATCTGATAAAATAGTGGGAGACACAATAAAATTAAAGTCCTAATTTAATTGTGTATATCATCTTGAGTTGTTCGCTTATGTAATGTTCTTTATTATGTAGATTAATGGCTTCTTCACTTTCACTTTGCTCCATTTTGGATACAAATAAATTGACTGGTACCAACAATGTGGACTGGTTGAGAAATCTTAAAATAGTACTTAGTCAAGAGAAGCTTTCTTACATTCTCGATACCCCTGACATTGAGCCAGTTGGGGAGGATGCCACAGAGGAAGGAAAAGCCACATATAGGATATGGCAAAATGATTCTTTAACTGTCAAGTGTATCATACTTGCCTCTATGACAAATGAGTTACAGAGGCAGCATGATAGCATGGACACTCATTCCATATTGCTCAATTTAAAAGAGCTTTATGGAGAACATAGTAGGACTGCTAGATATGAGATATCTAAGCAGTTATTCCATGCCAGAATGACAGAGGGGTCATCCGTACAAAACCATATTTTGATGGTTATTGACCTGATCACTCGATTAGGTCAATTAGGTTTTGTTATGGATGGAGAGTTGAGTCAGGATCTAATCTTGCAATCACTTCTAGAATCATTTTCTCAGTTTGTCGTGAATTATCACATGAACAAACTAAATTCTTCCTTGCCTGAGCTGTTAAATATGCTCAAGACAATAGAGAGCCATATCAAGAAGGATAAGGCTCCTCTTCTTCTTGTGGATGGGATCTCCAAGAAGAAGGTAGGCAAAAAGGGTTCTAAAAGGAGGCTGAACCCTAAAGGTGGTATAAATAAAAGAAAGAAGAGAAAGAAGACCTCCGAACAGTCGACTTGCTTTCATTGCGGCAAGGCAGGTCATTGGAAAAGGAATTGCAAGGCTTATCTTGCAACAGTGAAGACTGGTGCAAATAATGCACCAAAAGGTATGTATGAGATACATACAATATTATCATTGAATTCTTCTATTTCAAACTCTTGGGTATTGGATACTGCCTGTGATTTTCATATCTGCAAATCATTGCAGGGGCTGCAGAAAATTAGAAGTTTGAGGAAGAGAGACTTCAAGCTCTATGGTGCTGGAGGAGATTCTATCCAAGCAGAAGCTGTAGGGACATATATCTTGAAATTTTCTTCTGGGAAGATCTTAGAGCTAACAAATTATTATTACATGCCTAAGATCATTAGAAATATTGTATCTGTACCCTTGTTGATAAAACAAGGATATCAAATATTTGAACGAGCAATGGTTGCTCGATTAATTTTTTTAATGAAATAATTTGCCATGGCATCTTTGACAATGGTTTGTTGACTCTATGTTTGAATAATAATATTTTTTATGTTAATGAAAATAGTAAATGTAAGAGAGATAATATAAATAATACCTTACCTTGGCATTGTCGACTTGGTCATATTAGTGAGACTAGGATTAACAAGTTGTACAAAGAAAAGTTCTTTGATCCTTATGATTGTGAATCATTAGGAACTTGTGAATCATGTCTCATAGATAAAATGACCAAAACTTCATTTAATGGAAATGGAGATAGGACAAATGTGTTGTTAGGACTTGTACATACAGATGTATGTGGCCCTATGACAACCCAAGCCAAAGGTGGATACTCTTATTTTATTACATTTACAGATGATTTATCTAGGTTTGGATATGTATATCTTATGAAACATAAATCCAAAGCTTTTGATAAATTCAAAGAGTATCATAATATGGTCGAAAAATAAACTGGAAAAAGTATAAAAATCCTTCGATCTGATCGAGGAGGAGAATACTTATCCAATGAATTTTTAGACCATCTTAAAGTAAAGAGAATTATCTCTGAATGGACACCTCCTTATACGCCACAATTAAATGGTGTAGCCGAAAGGAGAAACCGTACCTTATTAGATATGGTACGATCCATGATGTGCTTCACTGAATTGCCTACTTCCTTCTGGGGTCATGCTTTAGAGATCGCAATAATTATCTTGAATAGAGTACCTTCTAAATCTATATCTAGCACTCCATATGAAATATGGAGAGGTAAGAAGCCCAATCTTAAATATTTTAAGATATGGGGATGTTCAGCATATGTCAAAAGAAATTTTGGACATAAGCTAGATGCTAGAGCAGATAAATATTTGTTTGTAGGATATCCTAAGGATAGTATAGGATATCTATTCTACCACCCTACTGAATAAAAAATATTTGTAAGTAGGCATGCCACTTTCATGGAAAAAGAATTTATCCTAGAAAGAGGCAGTGGGAGAAATATTGAAATTAATGAAGTTCAAGAAAAATAAATAGATATTTCTCAACCAAATATTCACATAAATAAGGAAGAACCAGAGCACATAACTTCTATCCATAGGTCAGATAGGGTACGATATGTACCTATAAGATATGGATTCATTATTGAGAATAATGAAGCCCAAGTCATTGAGAATGACGAACCTTTGACCTATACGGAAGCTGTCATGACTAAGGACTCAGACAAATGGCAGGATGCCATGAAATCTAAGATGGACTCCATGTACACCAACAAAGTATGGACTTTGGTTGATGCACCAGAAGGGGTAAACCCTATTAAGTGCAAATGGATCTATAAGAAAAAGACTAGAGCAGATGGTCAAATAAAAATCTATAAAGCTAGATTGGTAGCTAAAGGTTTCAGGCAAAAATATGGTATTGATTATGATGAAACTTTTTCACCTGTTGCCATGCTCAAATCTATTCAGATAATGCTTGCAATAGCAGCATACTATGATTATAAAATATGACAAATGGATGTGAAGACCGCCTTCTTAAATGGTTTTCTAGAAGAGGAGGTCTACATGTCACAGCCAGAGGGTTTTGTCTCAAATGACAGACCAAATCTAGTATGCAGGCTTAAGAAATCTATTTATGGATTAAAGCAAGCCTCAAGGAGTTGGAACATCCACTTTGATGTAACAGTCAAAGAGTTTGGTTTCATCAAGAATGTGGATGAACCTTGTGTGTATAAAAAGACTAGTGGGAGTGCCCTAGTTTTCTTGGTTCTGTATGTAGATGACATACTCCTTATTGAGAATGATATCCCAATATTACAAACAGTCAAATTATGGCTATCCAATAAGTTTTTCATGAAAGACTTGGGGGAAGCATCCTATACACTTGGTATAAAGATCTATAGAGATAGATCTAAAAGGATGCTAGGCTTATCCCAGTCTAGGTACATTGACTTAATACTGAAAAGATTCAGTATGAATGAAAGTAAAAGAGGTTACTTACCCATGAGTCAAGGCATACATCTTTCTAAGAAGATGTCTCCTAAGACAACTGAAGAGAGAAATAGAATAAGTTCTATTCCTTATGCTTCGGCTGTAGGATCAATAATGTATGCTATGTTATGTACCAAGCCTGATGTAGCTTATGCCTTAGGCATAGCCAGTAGATTTCAGGCTTATCCAAGAGAAGATCATTGGAAGGCTGTGAAAAATATTCTAAAGTACTTATGAAGGACTAACGATATTTTCTTATATATAGTGGATCTGATCTTAAACTAGAAGGATACTCTGATTCTAGTTTTCAATCAGACCCAGATGATAGCAAATCCATTTCAGGGTATGTCTTTACTTTGAATGGTGGAGTAGTGAGTTGGAAGAGTTCTATGCAGCAAACAGTAGCTGACTCAACCACAGAGGCAGAATACATAGCTGTAAGTGAAGCCGCCAAAGAAGCTGTCTGGATGAAGAAGTTCATCACTGAATTGGGCGTTGTTCTTGAGATTGAGAACCCAATACCACTTTATTGTGATAATACTGGAGCAGTTGCTCAAGCAAAGGAACCCAGGTCTCACTATAAATCCAAGCACATTTTGAGACGCTTCCATCTCGTTCGTGAAATAATTGAAAGACAAGATGTCATTATTGAACGAGTAGACACAAAGAACAACATAGTGGATTCATTCACTAAAGCTTTACCACAGCAGCAGTTCGATTGCCACCTCGATAGTATGGGGTTGAAATATAAGGGAGATTGGCTTTAGTGTAAGTGAGAGATTGAAAGGAATATGCCCTATAAGCCAATCAAATTGTATAAATTGAAGGATATTCTTTTTGTCTCCTGACAACTCATGTACTGATGTTTTAAATAAATAAAGGCATTTAGTTCATCATATGCTATATCTTATTTTTTATTATGATGAACCCCATAAATTAGGACTATGGTTTTAGGGTTATGATTGATCATACCAGTGAGACCTAAAACCTTAAAACCTAATTTTAAATATTCTAGTCGATGGAACATTGAGTAGGAGATCAATATTTTCGGTAAGACTGGTACATCCTGTGTATGCTCAGTTAAGAGGGTAATTGATCTCACAATTACTTGTGTATGACACTAATATAAGGATGTAAGTGTTCATTAGAGAATGAATTCACTGAATTGATCAATTAAAGAACATCTGATGGAGTCTTATCTACATGTCAACAGATTTTTCTATAGTGGGAATTGTGCATGTAAATCTTTTGACCTGAGACTGCCATAGAACCTTATAAGCATGAATCCATATTTTGGATCATACTCATTCATGATTTAATCATGTACGGGGTGTTCTGGATATGATGGATTGCTTATGAAGGTTGTGAGTAGGTCAATATGGAAACGATCACTCCTAGTAAGAGGAGATCGCATCCTATCTGCTTCAATCAAATAATGATTCAGGAAGACTTTGATCAGAGCATTATGAAAAATTAAAAATATTTCTAATATTTCATAAATGAATCATTATTATTTGATCGAGAGAAAATAAATATAAAATTGGGTTTGATATTTTTTCATACCCAAACTTATATTCGGGATGCAGGATGATCGTAAGATCAAGTTGCACAGTAATTTTCCACTAAAGGGTATTTTTGGTATTTCATCAAAATTCTATATCTTCTAGGTAGACATGATACATTGCTAGACTCAATCATGTCTTGTGAGTTTGATCGAATTAAAGAGTTTAATTTGATCATTAATTAAAAGCTGTTCTGATTGATCAAAACGGTTCAGCTTGATTTGACCTAAATCGGCTAGATTGTGTTCTAACCAAATTAGTTTAAATTGCATCTGGACTCACTGCTGGCTAGATGTGGAACCAATGGGTCACACACAAAGGAAATTGATCATGGGTTTAATTTGATTAAACCATGTTTACAAGTTGAACATGCTAGCACATGTTGCAAACCCTAGCATTTAGATTCGAATCGAATTTGAATCGGGTTCGATTTGGGCTAATTTAGAACCAATTTAAGCCAAATTGGATTTGGTCTTGAAATGGGTTTGAAGTGTTTTAATTGGGTTGCTGTTGGGTGCCAAAAACTAGGAACCACATGCCTAAGAGTCTCTCTCTTGGCGTGTGGATTTAAATCCATGCGCATGAGCCACATGGCGCATGGATAGAGTTGGCGCCACCTTAAATTTGGTCTTATCTATTTTTTCTCCATAGTTTTTATACTATGAATGTTTTTAGATATCTTAGGAGGCACCTAAGAGTCCTTCTGAGTATTAAACTCCTCATAGAAAAATTAGGAGAAGTAGATAAGGATTTAAATCCATGCGCATGTGTCACATGGTGCATGGATGGGAGATGCGCCCCTTAACTTGGTCTTTCCTATTTTTCTCCATGACTTTTATTCTACAATGGTTTTTAGATGTTTAGGAGGCCTAAGAGTCCTTCTGAGTATTAAACTCATCGTAGAAAAATTAGGAGAAGAGATAAGGATTAAATCCATGCGCCACCTCTTGGAAGCGCCCCTTGGAAATTTCAAATGGGGAGATAAGTTTTAACTTATCCACGCCCCTTAATCTCTTGCGCCCTTCCTGAAGTTGGCACCCTCTATCTTGGCCATTGGATGGGCTTTCTTCTAGATCCAAAGGCAAGGGTTGATGGTCAATAAGAGAAGCTTTGTGACTTCTCATGTGAACACCGTAAGTTAAGATCGAAGAGTCCTTCTGAAATAAGGTGCCTCTTCAACCCAACTTTGATGTACACATGGCATTTTACAATTTATGGGGTGTGAGAAATAGAAAGGGGGCATGAGATAAAGTGTGAGTGGGCATGAGATGTTTTGGTTTGCACCCTACGTGCAATATAAATAGGGGTGCACGCTGAGGAGTCTTCGTGCATTCAGAATTCTTCCTTCTTTCTTACAAGAGGCTTTTCTTGTCTAATTTTCTTTATTCTTTCTCTCTAGCCTAGATAAGTCCTGATAAAGATAAGAAGTCTTCCAAAAGGCTTAGAGAATTAGAATAAAAATTAAGGAGACAAGGAGCAAGAAAGGAAGGCAAGAAAAGGTCCAACAGTGTGACAGCAAAGCCAAGAAAGGAGTTCTGCCCAAATTGCATTTAAATTCTGATAAATCAAAATTTAATTATAGAGAATATTTAAATAGGTGCTAGTGGATTGGTCGAGTCCCCGTGTGGATCAACGTTGGAGGGTGAACACGTGGGCACCTGGTGGAAACCCAGACGGATTGCTGCCGACAACTAGCACAAATTAGGGTCTAGCGATAAGAGGTATGTTTCTATATCTTTTATTTTGATATTAATGCATATTATATGTTTAATTTCTGATAAGGTGATCTTGGAGTTAGATTTTGGTTTTTTTTGATTTCATAATAATTGCTTTGAAATCCGTGCTTCCACCATTGTCACAAAACCTTTCAACAAAGAAAAGCCCCATCGCAACACACTTGCGATTGGCTTATAGGGCACTCTTCTTCCAGTGAATCTTATGAAAACTCATTTTCAGTATTCACACTTTCTTTGGCCAAAAATTTTCTAAACTCAGTCTCGTAAATCACATAGGATTTCTCCTTTTCTACCAAGGTCGATAGATTCTTTTTAGGTGCATCCTACTCCAAATAGTGAATCTGAACCTACTGAAGCCAACATACACAGCAAAAATCTGAATGGCTAGGGATCAAAAGAATATACAGTCAAACCTAGTAGCTTCGCTGTGAATAGTCAATGACACTATAGGTTAAAGGATCACTCACACCACTGCAATATTGAGAAGACCACTGATGAGTGAGTAGACATCCATGTGGTTCTCATGTTGGTCATGCTCAGTGTAAGTTATTCTCTAACAACCACCGCACTTCATCCCAGTGTCTCTACACCATAGACTCGAGACTCATCTGCTCGTAAGGGAGGTGAACCGTGCACCGATCTCATATGGATTGATCACTATTCTTTATGACGATCCTTGATCGAAAGTATTTAGAAATTAATCATTAATTAATATATATCTTAAATTCTTAATATTTTAAGAATATATAAAATTATCTTTGTTAATTTTTAGGATAAATCATGAACACATAAACATGATTGGAATGAAAAAAATTATTGATAATAAAAGAATTACAAGTACAAGTTTAGGCCATGAAATTACATAATGTGTCAGCCAACAATTGGCTTCTAAGGTACAAATCCAATAGATGCAAGTGTTAATATTAACAAGTAAACTGTGAATGCCATAAGGTAAGAGACTTAGAGATAGGATTAGCCAAAAGTATCTATAGCACCTTAGGCTAGGCCATATAAGAGAGGACAGACTCAACAAACTGAAAAAAGATGATCTTTTCGGACCATTGACTTTTGAGTCTTATCTAGTTTGCGAGTCATGTCTTCAAGAAAAAATAGCTAAGTTGCCCTTCGTGGACAAGAGAAAAGGGCCACTAAAATATTAGCCCTCGTATGCACTGACGTGTGTGGTCCATTCGATGTACAAGCTAAGGGTGGCTATGTCTACTTCATAACTTTTACTGATGATTATTCATGGTATGATTTGTGTATTTGATGTATAAAAGTTTGAAGCTTTTGAACAATTCACAGAGTTCAGACATGAAGTAGAAAAAATAAATCGAAAAATCCATAAAGGTTTTTCGATCAGATCGAGGAGGAAAATATCTTAGTAAAAATTCTAGGCCTATCTCAAGAACAATGGTATGGTCTCATAGTGGACACCTCTAGGATGTTGGGTTCCAGTGATGCAGTAGAATATAAATTCAAAATTTTTTACATGCATTCAATAATTGAAAATAAAGTTTAACATTTAAACTAGTCTATCAGAACACAAAAGCCCTAGGAATCTCTTGATGATTACAATCAAACGATCAAAAAACATATATATCAGGAAGAGACTAGAAGTCATATACCATGAGAAGACCATAAATAGATAACTTTGAGACCTCCATGAGACTCCAAAGTAGAAGCCCTCCAACGGTGATCCACACAGGATTGATCAGGGCCTTCCCAATTTGTCATGGTGCTGCAGCCTTCTTCGTAAGCTTGCTGTCGATCGTCCTTTGCAAGTGCACCACCACTTGTATACCTTCATGACCTCTACTAAGACCTCTTTAGAAACTCTTCCTCAAAAGATCTCACTACACATAAATCAGATTTTATGTTCAACATATGAACAATCTGATTTTTGGACAAGCATCTCATGCTTTCCATTTTCTCTCTTCCCTTCCTTTTTTTTTTTTTCTCTTTCTTTTTTTTGTCTTTTTCCTAGATTTTTTTCCATCATTTTCTTCTCATTCCCACACCTAACTACAGCCCAAAATTGGCATGCCAACCTAGTTGTAGTGCCCCCTTTAAATAGGAAACAAGAGGGGATACCATGGGATGCCAACTCTTGGTGTCCCTTAACTCTTATATGCTAAGATTTAATTTTCAACATGGAACACAAGGGGATGGCATAGAATAAAAGATGATTAACTAGTAGAAAGACTCTTTCTCTACTAAGAAAAATTAATACACGATCATATGGTGTGTGGGAAAAGGATTTAACATGAGAAACAAAGAGTCCATACCATTAAGGACTCTTCCATAAACTCAATGTATATAAGGAGGAACCAAATTATTTTTGGCATTCAAACTCTTTGCTAGAGAAGGACTCTTCCTTCTCTTCTGCACCATAATCCCAAGAGGCATCTCATGTCATGAGGAATTAAGAAATACGTGGAAAATAAAGGAAAGAATTAAGAGTTTGCAATGAAATGGACTCTTCCATTTCATCACATAAAAAAGTGGGCGTCCCTAATCTATTTTGGCATGGAGTTCCTTCTTAGAGAAGGACTCCTTCTTTTCTTCCACACCCACATGTCCCAAGGCACCATTTGATGGCACACAAAATTAAGGGACATGTGGAAGATGTAAGAGAATTAATATAAGTAAAGGAGAAGGACTCCTCTCCTTAACTACAAAAATAAATATGATGCCACAAATAAATTGGCATGTGGATTTTGGGGTGGAGGTGGTGGATTCATATAGAATTCTTTCATAAACTTCAGATAAACCAACTAATAAATAGATTGGTTCAAATCCAATCATATTAGGTCAAGGCAACAAGCAAAAGATTAACACAAACACATTTGCACTGAACCCAATTGGAAACTTGGGTTAATTCATATGCTAGCAATTTAATTAACCCATTGGATTTACAATAAATCCAAATATATTGAATCAAGATCAAATTCCTATTATGTGTGACACATTGGATTTCAAATCTAGCCAGCAATGGATCTAGACTCTCGATGTAACCCCAGTCTAATTGGATTAGGTCAACTCAAGAGTCTCAATCAACTAGGACTCTTCCTAATTGATTCTCGAATTAAACTCTTTTAATTTTGATGAGTCCACAAGTCAAGATTGATATCTAGCAATGTATCATGACTATCCAAAAGATTTAAAATTTGATAAAAATATCAAAATTATCCTTTCGTGGTGAGTTACCGAGCAATTCAATCTTTCGATCACACAACATCTCGAAAAGACCATAGGTACGAAAATATGTCAAACCCAAATACCTATCTATATGTATCTCGATTCGATGATGATGACTCGATTAATGAATCAGTAAAAACTATTTCTACTTGTTGGTGCAAAAATCCACTTGCGCCGGAGAAGCTGGAGTCGAGGGAGTCGCGGTCGCCGTCGGACCTGCAAAAGAAGTCTAAACCAGAGGTGGGGTTGCTCCGGCAAGACCCTCCGACGCTCAAGTCAGTTCTCTGCCTCAACAAGAATGGAGTGCTCGAACAGAAATTTTAGCAGAGTTTCTAGGTAAAAATGAGAGCTTATAGAATAACGTATCTGGGGTTCTCCTTTTATAGACAAAGGGGGCAACAAATTGATAGTGACGCCTGAAACCGCCTGGTCGTATGCCGCCCAAAACCAAGAGGAATTTATTGCGGAGGGTAGTGGAGCGAGATCGTGGCTATCACTGTGGCTCACCACATGAAATCAGTTACGGGAAGTGGAGTGGCGTCCGCTATCGTGACTCGTCGGGGAGTGATGGAATTGCACAGAATCCATCGTAGGGAGTGGAGCAGAGTCGTGGCCGTTAACACGGCCTGTCAGAGAGTAGTGGAGCTACGCAGGGTCCGCCGCAGGGAGTGGAGTAGAGTCGTGGCCGTTAATTCGGCCTGTCAGGGAGTAATGGAGCGATGCAGGGTCTGCTGCGGAGAGTGGAGCAGAGTCGTGGTCGTTAATACGGCCTGTCAGGGGGTCCAGACTTGTCGACCGAAGTTCGGTTGGAGTCGGGGTGAGGTTCGATACCCGTAGGAGTTTGGGCGAGGTCTTCTCGCAGTCGGAATAGAAGACGGAGTCTGACTCTCGTAGAAGTTCAGACGCAATCTACTTGCAGTTGAGGTCGTAGACAGAGTCCGGCTCCCATAGGAGCCTGGGCGGAGTCTTCCTGCAATTGAAATCAAAGGCGAAGTCCGGCTCCCGTAGGAGTCTGGACAAGACTTACCAGCAGCAGAAGTCGTGGACGGAGCTCGGCTTCCGTAGGAGTCCAGGCGGAGTCTTCCTTACAGCAGAAGTCATGGACAGAGCCCGGCTCCCGTAGGAGTCCGGGCAGAGTCTTCCTTGCAGCAGAAGTCGTGGACGTAGCCCGGTTCCCGTAGGAGTTCGGGCAGAGTCTTCCTTGTAGCAGAAGTTGTGGATGGAGCCCGGCTCCCGTGGGAGTCCGGGCGGAGTCTTCCTTGCAGAAGAAGTCGTGGACGAAGCCCGGCTCCCGTGGGAGTCCAGGCGGAGTCTTCCTTGCAGCAGAAGTCGCAGACGGAGCCTGGCTCCCGTAGGAGTCCGAGCGGAGTCTTCCTTACAGCAGAAGTCGTGGACGGAGCCCAGCTCCCGTGGGAGTCCGGGCGGAGTCTTCCTTGCAGCAGAAGTCGCGGACGGAGCACGGCTCCCATAGGAGTCCGGGTGGAGTCTTCCTTGCAGCAGAAGTCGTGGACGGAGCCCGGCTCCCGTGGGAGTCCGGACGGAGTCTTCCTTGCAGCAGAAGTCGTGGACGGAGCCCGGCTCCCGTGGGAGTCCGGGTGGAGTCTTCCTTGCAGCAGAAGTCGTGGATGGAGCCCGACTCCCGTGGGAGTCCAGGCGGAGTTCACCAACAGTAGTTGAAAGTACAGAGGGTCGATCCCGTCAAGAACTTCGGTCGAGGGAATTTTATACCCAACACCAGTTCCCCCACTTTCGAGTTTGAATTTCGAATGAAGGAAGTATGGAGAGGTTGTCGCAGCCGAAGTTCTCCCCCTGACGTCCGCGCGCAACCATCCTTGGATATGTCGGCATTTAATGCGCGCATGTCGAAGCCCTTTTTTCGATCAGGGCGACCCGAAGGGTCTTTTCGGAACCCCCACCAGGACGTGATCCCAAGAGTCGCGCCATGAAAGTTTGCGAACAGTCAACCCTCAGTAGCGGCGAGCAGGACATGCGGGACACGTGGTTATCATGGAGCGTTCGGTGATGGCGCATATCTCTGGCGCCATTGCTGCCTCCAGGAAAACTCTGGTTCTTCTTGAAACAGGTCTTCATCGCCGCTGCCGTGGCCCTTACTGCCCCCTGGAATCTATCCCATCCTTTTCCCCCTAGGGTTGGGATTTCGGAGGTGGAGCGGAACAAGGCGGGGGCGAGAGCCGATAGGCTTGCCACACGCATTGGGAAACACGGCTGGGAAGGATAGAAACGGGAAGAGAAGTTCGCAGCTTGAAGTGGCCTCTGGTGTATCCCTTCCAAGCCGTGTACTTGAGTCCTGTAATAATGTATTCTTTTCCGGCCCTCCGGGTCTTGTAACGTACATCTTGTTAGTTGAAAAATGAAGAGGTGATTTTGTTACCTTGTCCGTACTTTACATCGAATAGTTGTCTGCCGAACTTTTCCTTTGTCGTTGTTATTGCTGTGTTCCCTTCCTTTTTTTCTTTTTTTTTTTCGCTTGAAATTTTTCCTCCGCTTTTGGGGAGGCTACGGGAGTTCGGCTCCCGTAGGCGAAGTCAGGGCGTAGTTTGGTTCCCGTGGGAGTCCGGGTGGAGTCTTCCTGCAATTAAAGTCAGGTGTGAAGTCTGGCTCCCATAGGAGTCCGGATGGAGCTTTCCAGCAGTTGAAGTTGATGACGGAGCCTGGCTCCCGTAGGAGTCCGGGCGGAGCTTACCAGCAGTTGATGTTGGCGATGGAGCCCGACTCCTGTAGGAGTCCAGGTGGAGCTTACCAGCAGTCGAAGTTGATGACGGAGCCCGGCTCCCGTAGGAGTCCGGGCGGAGATTACCAGCAGTTGATGCTGGCGACGGAGCCCAGCTCTTGATGATGGAGCCCGGCTCCCGTAGGAGTCCGGGCAGAGTCTTCCTTGCGAGGGGGCCATTGGGGAAAGTCCCCCCCCCTTTTTCTCTTCTGGTCTTCGAACGATCGGACTTTAGATTGGCGTCAGGATGAGGTTTTTCTCCCATTCCTGTCGTAACAAGTTTCAACTCTGGTTAGGACGGGGTCCTCCTTTTGTCTCTAGCAGGGCTGTGGGGTCGCGTATGGGCGTTGTAGGGCCTCTCCCCTCATCCTGTCTAAAGGAAATCGGGCCTTCGACTTTGCTCAAGTTAGGGTGAGGTTCTCCTCCTATCCCTAACAGGGCTGTGGGGGCGCGTACGGACGTCGTAGGGCCTCTCCCCCCATCCGGTCTAAAGGGAACCGGGCCTTCGACTTTGCTCAAGTTAGGGCGAGGTTCTCCTCCTGTCCCTAATAGGGCTGTGGGGGTGCATACGGGCGTTGTAGGGCCTCTCCCCTCATCCGGTCTAAAGGGAATCGAGCCTTCGACTTTGCTCAAGTTAGGGCGAGGTTCTCCTTCTATCCCTAACAGGGCTGTGGGGGCGCGTACGGGCGTTGTAGGGCCTCTCCCCCCATCCGATCTAAAGGAAACCGGGCCTTCGACTTTGCTCAAGTTAGGGTGAGGTTCTCTTCCTATCCCTAACAGGGCTGTGGGGGCGCGTACGGGCGTTGTAGGGCCTCTCCCCCCATTCGGTCTAAAGGGAACCGGGCCTTCGACTTTGCTCAAGTTAGGGCGAGGTTCTCCTCCTGTCCCTAACAGGGTTGTGGGGGTGCGTACGGGCGTTGTAGGGCCTCTCCCCCCATCCGGTCTAAAGAGAACCGGGCCTTCGACTTTGTCGAGACGAGGTTTCCCTCTCGCTTCCAAGACGATTTGTTTGGATTGTCCTGTGGATGTAGGATAGTGCCAAAGACATGTAGATGTACAACTTTTAGTTAAAATGAAGTTATTGGTAGTACATTCGTAAGTTTTTCGAGCTCCATGGTCGCGGGAGGTCGGCTCCTTCGAGCTCCTTGAGATAATAAGTTCCGGGCCGAACTACTTCTTTGACCTCATATGGGCCTTCCCAGTTAGGGGCGAGCTTCCCTCGATCCTGAGGCTGTGAGACAGCGGCTCGTCGAAGCACTAGGTCTCCTACTCTGAAGACTTTGTTCTTGACCCGGGCGTTGTAGTATCGAGCGACTTTCTGTCTGTAGGCTGCCATTCGAACCTGAGCTATCTCCCGTCTTTCCTTCAGCAGGTCGAGGTTGGCTCTAAGACTTTGCAAATTTTGATGTTCGTCGAATGCTACGACTCGCGTCGATGGGAGTTTAAGCTCAATTGGGATGACGGCCTCCGTACCGAAGGCCAAAGCAAAGGGGGTTTCTCCTGTGGGCAGCCTTTGGGTAGTTCGATACGCCCACAGCACATGATAAAGTTCGTCCGCCCAGGTTTCCTTCGTCTTTTCGAGCCTTGTCTTAATCCGCTGCAAAAGGGTTCTATTAGTTACCTCAGCTTCGCCGTTCGCCTGAGGATGGGCTACCGATGTAAAGTTGTGGGAGATGTTTAGATCTTTGCAAAATTCGACAAATTTTGCTCCCGCGAATTGCCGTCCATTATCAGTGATTAGGGTTCTAGGCAGACCGAACCTACATACGATCGACTTCCAGATGAAATCTTGCACTTTTGCTTCTGTGATTTTCGCCAGTGGTTCGGCTTCAACCCATTTGGTGAAGTAGTCGATCGCTACAAGGAGAAACTTCCTCTGCCCAGATACCATAGGAAAGGGGCCAAGGATGTCCATCCCCCATTGTGCAAAAGGCCATGGGGCACTCAAGGGCGTGAGCTCAGTGGCGGGCTGTCTCTGGACGTTAGCATATCTCTGGCATCGGTCACACTTTCTGACATATTCGATTGAATCATGATGTATCGTCGGCCAGTAATACCCTTGGCGAAGCAACTTGTGGGATAAAGATCTAGCCCCCAAATGGTTTCCGCAGATTCCTTCATGCACTTCCCACAAGGCGTAGTCAGCTTTCGAAGGCCGGAGGCATCTTAAGAGGGACAAGGAGTATGATTTCTTGTACAATTTGCCCTCATAAAGGACATACCGGGAGGCTTGGTTTCGGAGCTTTCGAGCTTCTTTCGCATCCTGGAGAAGAACTCCATCCCTGAGATAGATTACCAGGGGGTCGACCCAGCTGGGCTCGTGGTCAATTTCCATCACTGGCCGTGACTCTTCTGTACTCGGACACTTTAGAACTTCAAAGAGAACGCCCTTGGGCAGTTCGGTCGGAGCCAGCGTCGCCAGCTTGGAGAGAAGGTCAGCCCTGGTATTTTCCGACCTTGGGATCTGTTTGATGTTGAAGCTGCTAAAGGCAGAGACGAGTTCCTTTACCCTTTCAAGGTATTTGGCTATACTGTCCTCCCGCGCTTCGTAACTTTCGCTGACTTGTCCCACCACTAGTTGAGAGTCACAGTGGGCCCGGAGCTGGTCTATTCCCAGCTCTTTGGCGACCCTTAGTCCCGCAATCAGAGCTTCATATTCCGCCCCATTGTTTGTTGCAAAAAATCTAAAATGCAGAGCGTACTCCACGACGATTCCCTCCGGACTGATCAAGATTAGGCCTGCACCCATGCCTGACATGTTGGAAGACCCGTCCACATAGAGGGCCCAAAAGCGATCAGAGGGATCTGCTTCTTCTTTGGGGGAGTTTGGTCGTAACTTCAGTTCGTCAATTTCGCTTTGTTTAGGTTCAGCCTCCTTTAGGATAGTACATTCCACTATGAAATCTGCCAGCACTCGGGCCTTCACTGCTGGCCTAGGTCGATAGTTGATGTCGAATTTTGTGAGCTCAATCGCCCACTTTGCCATCCTCCCAGAGGCATCCGTCCGGTGCAAAATTGCTTTGATCGGTTGGTCAGTGAGCAGCATCACGGTGTGCCCTTGAAAGTAGGGTCGGAGCCTCCGGGCTGCAATCAACAAGGCGTAAGTCAGTTTTTCTAACTTGGTGTACCTGATCTCAGCATCCCTCAAAGCACGGCTGACGTAGTAGATTGGCTGTTGGACTTTCGCTTCTTTGACAAGGATGGCCGCAAGGGCCATGGGAGAGACCGCCAGGTACAAAAATAGTTCCTCCCCAGGCTCCGGCTTTACCGACAGCGGGGGTGAGCCGAGGTAGCTCCTTAGTTCCTCGAATACCTGTTGGCACTCAGGGGTCCAACAAAAGTTCTTGGGCTGCTTGAGGGTTTGAAAGAAGGGTAAGCACCGTTCGACCGACCTTGCGACGAAGCGATTTAGGGCCGCTATCCTCCCTGTGAGGTGCTGAACTTCTTTTATCGACTTAGGGGCGGCCATCTCCTGAATGGCACGAATTTTCTCTGGATTGGCCTCGATCCCGCACCCCGATACCATGAAGCCCAGAAACTTGCCCGAGGTTACCCCGAAAGCACATTTAGTTGGGTTCAGCTTCATTCTATATTTTCGGAGAGCATCGAAGGTCTCCTCGAGGTCGGTGACGTGATCTCTGGAAGATTTGCTCTTTACGAGCATATCGTCCACGTAGACCTCCATGTTACGGCTGATCTGCTCTTGAAGATTTTGTTCACCAGCCGTTGGTAGGTTGTGCCCGCATTTTTGAGGCTGAAAGGCATGATCCTGTAACAGTAAAGGCCATGATTAGTGATGAAAGCAGTCTTTTCTTCATCTTCCGATGCCATTCTGATTTGATTGTAGCCGGAGAATGCATCCATGAAGGTGAGGAGCTCATGGCCCGAGGTCGCGTCCACCAGTTGATCGATTCTGGGAAGGGGATAGCTGTCCTTTGGACAGGCCTTATTCAACTTTTTGAAGTCTATGCACATCCTCCATTTGCCGTTTGCTTTTTTGACTAGGACAACGTTGGAAATCCAATCAGGATAATTGACTTCCTTAATGAATCCGGCTTTAAGAAGCTTGTCCACTTCCTCAGCTATCGCCTTCTGCCTCTCCGGTGCATGACCTCAGATTTTTTCTTTCATCGGTCGATGCTTTGGATCGACGGCCAGGCGGTGCTCCATGACCTCCGTGTCAATCCCTGGCATGTCTACTGGGACCCAAGCGAAAACGTCCGCATTCCTTCGTAGAAAATCAATGAGCTGCGTTCGCACCTCCTCCTCCAGGTTGGAGCCGATCATCACTACATGCTCTGCGTTCCCGTCATTCAAAGGGATTGGTACCAGATCTTCAATTGGGGCGCCCCTCTCTTCGATGAGGTCATCACGAGCATCCAATCCATCAACGGGATGGGGGTCAGATTGGTCGTTTCTTTGCAGGGCTATGCTGTAGCAGTGCCTGGCTAGGGCTTGGTCTCTCCGGACCTCTCTGATCCCCTGGCCAGTGGGAAATTTCAACTTCAAATAGTAGGTTGACACGACGGCTCGGAGAGCATTGAGACCAGGTCGGTCGAGGATTGCATTGTAGGCTGACGGTGCCTTCACCACCAAGAAATCCACCAGAGCCCTGGATTGCCTTGGATACCGACCTGCGATCACAATCAAAGTTATCATTCCTTCTGTCGGAACAGCATCGCTGGTAAACCCTACCAGACGGGTGCTAATCGGTCTCAAATGGCCGTCAAGGATGGACATTCTTGAAAAGGCGTCGTAGAACAAAATGTCGGCCGAGCTTCCATTATCGATGAGAATGCGACGGATGTCGTAATTCGCGATATTCATGGAAACTACGACCGCATCATTATGAGGGAATTGGACTCCCTGGGCATCTTCTTCAGTGAAGGTTATGGGCTCTTCAGTCTTTTGCCGCTTGGGGGGTACGGCTAGTACGTTGGTTGCTTCCTACCGAGATCCTCCCGAGATGGTGTTAGCAAAATCTGTTGGAGGCCGATTGTCCGACCACTCCATGCCAGTGACCATTGCCGGAGGATGTAGGGCCCGAGAAACCAGAGGCGGGATCGGGGCCCGAGGTATGGCTGTGGAGACCGTGGGTGGCCATGCAGATGCTTCGCGAGAAGACATCGGGCGAGGACCCAGTGGCGGGTGCCGGAGAAGATGATCAGAGGTGGCCCCGTTGAGCGCTCCTTTAAGAACAAGGATACTGAGAAGATACAGGCCCCTTCCTCTAGCGTCAATCCTGTTGGTGCAAAAATCCACTTGCACCGGAGAAGCTGGAGTCGAGGGAGTCGCGGTCGCCGTCGGGACCTGCAAAAGAAGTCTAAATCGGAGGTGGGGTTGCTCCGGCAAGCCCCTCCGACGCTCAAGTCAGTTCTCTGCCTCAACAAGAATGGAGTGCTCAAACAAAAATTTTAGCAGAGTTTCTAGGTAAAAATGAGAGCTTATAGAATAACGTATCCGGGGTTCCCCTTTTATAGACGAAGGGGGCAACAAATTGATAGTGACACCTGAAATCACCTAATCGTGGGCCGCCCAAAACCAGGAGGAATTTATTGCGGAGGGTAGTGGAGCGGGATCGTGGCTATCACCATGGCTCGCCATGTGGAATAAGTTACGGGGAGTGGAGTGGCATCCGCTGTCGTGACTCGTCGGGGAGTGGTGGAATCGCACAGAATCCACCGCAGGGAGTGGAGCAGAGTCGTGGCCGTTAACACGGCCTGTTAGGGAGTAGTG